>NC_142540.1:152333-304666 GCF_056151865.1 Erythranthe guttata
AGGAGTGATGCAGTCGCCTACCTCACCTAAAGCAAAGTTCGGGTTGGATCTAATGTTGCACGAGACAAATCATATATATATATATATATATATATATATATATATATATATATATATATATATATATATATATATATATATATATATATATATGGCAATGATACTATTTATTCTCTTTAGGACGTGCTTGGATGATCAACATTACGCCACCGGGCATCCAATAATCCACCACATCTAGACAATATTATTATTAATAGTGGAGACTTGGTCTCATCTCATCAACTTGTAACTGGGGAAGTCTTCCGTCTCTCTAATATAATTAAGAAAGACTTGGTGTAAATTGTTGCATATTTATTTTCTGAGCTGTGTTTGCTGTAAGAAAATAAAAGGAAGAAGTTGTATCCGGTGTTTGTTTGTTTGTTGTAGGAAGAAGAATTTTGTTTTAAAGGATGGGGGACAAAAGCTCCAGCTCTCAAAATAATGAAACCCCACATAAGAAGCTTGATAAGTGGTATTCCAAAATCTTAGACAACTACAATTCATTAGATGAGGTATATATATATATATTTGTCTTTCCATTTCTTTTTTGATCTCACTTTATCTGCTATATCTCAGTTGTTGTGCTTCCTAAGCTTTCTTCATCATTAATCTTAAACTAGTAACTATTTTGACATTCTCTAATGGTTTAAATATGAAAAATATTTTGTGCAGGTTACCGATGCTCTGAAACGAGCTGGTCTCGAATCTTCCAACCTAATCGTCGGGATTGATTTCACTAATAGCAATGACTGGACAGGTTCACTTTCTTGCTAGTTTTATTTACTTCACTAGGCATCACATTTACATCATCTCATTATATAATTTACATGTAACTAATTAATTATACAATTTGTGTACTATATATATCTTTAGGCATGAGATCGAATAAGGGTCTAAGCATGCATCACATTGGAAATGGTCCAAATCCATACGAACAAGCAATATCTATTATCGCGAAAACCTTGGCTGCTTTTGACGAGGACAACTTAATCCCCTGTTTTGGATTTGGAGATGGTATTTATTATTAGTGCATTTTCTTAATTCTGAATTATTAGTCCAATTATTATACTTGCCCAAAAACTAATATTGGTTTATATTGCACAGGCACAACATACGACCTGGATGTATTTAGTTTCACTCCCGGGAACAAATATTGCAAAGGATTTGAGCAAGTGTTGAGCCAATACAGAGACATTGTTCCAAAACTGCAACTGGCTGGTTAATGTTTACCTATATAACCCTATTTTGGGAGCTTACTATACATTCTATTGGAATGATTATATATATATATATATATATATATATATATATATATATATATATATATATATATATATATATATATATATATATATATATATATATATATATATATATATATATATATATGTGTGTGTGTGTGTGTGTGTACTAAAGTTGAATGTCAATGCTGCAGGTCCAACATCTTTTGGACCGATAATTGAAATGGCAATGACTATAGTTGAGAAGAGTGGAGGCCAATATCACGTTCTACTAATTATCGCAGATGGACAGGTATATATATTATTTACATACTTAGAGGTGTTCATTTCTTGTACAATTTCTAAACAACACTTTCCATTATTTTAGGTTACAAGATATGACGATACTGAAGAAGGCAAGTTAAGTGAGCAAGAGCAGAAGACTATTGAAGCAATTGTTGCAGCTAGGCAAGTTTAATTTTTCCTGAATAAAATAAATATTTCAAATTATATTTGTCTTGTTCATAGAGATCGAGAAACATTTCTATAATATTGCAGCAAATATCCGTTATCGATTATTTTGGTTGGGGTTGGAGATGGCCCGTGGGACATGATGAAGGAATTTGATGACAATATCCCTGCTCGCGACTTTGACAATTTCCAGGTCAGTTTCATCATCATCATATATATATATATTCTTCAAATTATGTACAAATTTTCTGATAAGTAGGTTCGGTCAGGCTCTCTAATTTTACAAGGTATTATTTTCTTCAGTTTGTCAATTTTACGGAGATTATGTCCAAAAATATTCCCCAGTCTCAAAAAGAGAAAGAATTTGCTCTTGCAGCATTGATGGAAATCCCCTTCCAATATAAAGCAACAATGGCGCTTAATTTGTTAGGGTAATTAATTAATCTTCCCATCATAATTAATTTTGCTCTCCGTGCATTTTTCGTATATATTTCCATATGTGCATGCATGGATTATATATCCACTACTTATAATTTGTTGTTCCTGTTTATTTAGTGAAAGGAAAGGATACCATCCCGAGCGGGTATCTCTTCCTCCTCCCTCCTAAGGTAAATTATAAGTCTTTTAATAATTAATTTATTCATCTCCAAATTAAATTATGCTCCATTAAGTTTATATTACAAGCACAATGTTAATGCCAATGCAGTTCCTTGTGGCCTCATTTGCAAGTGTTGATTTCTTATAATAAATTTAATTTTTCATTTTCATTAATGGGTTTTACAGATCTGTCACGTTTGTCTAAATAAATATAATGTTGGTTCTTGATGGTGCAAAGGTTGTGATCTAAGATTCTTGGTAAGATATATTGGATGCTTTTTTCGGTCTTGAAGTGATACATACTAAATATTTTGCATCATTTGGTTGTATATATTTTTATTGTTTTTCACCGTTAAAGACAAATTGAACGCAGTGGGATACGAGTTTCGTTGCCTTGATTTTTCTGTAAAAATGTGAGTCAATCTTTTGTTTAGTTTCACCGGACATCGGAAATCAGGTTGTTCTTGTGTATTAATGGTGTGATAAATGGATTTTTTTGGCGTTTGCTTACATATATCTATTATTCGTGCCAATAATATAATAATCATTAATTACTATATGTTATTGTAAGCTGCACTGCACCTAAATACTAGTAAAAAATGATCAACAGTGGTTGCTGCGGCCACCAACCTGGATATAATTCCTTGTAGCCCTGACTTTTTTTATTCCTTCATATATATATATATATATATATATATATATATATATATATATATATATATATAGTCAGAGATAATAAGAAAGCAGCTTAAGCCCAAAAATGGCTGAGAATTAATAAAAACCTAAGCTAGAGTACATATATATATATAGCCCTGACATGTACATAAAAATGCATGGTAACAGCCAAGCCAAGCCAAGCCAAGCCACTGTGTAATAACTAATAATGTAAGAACTCCCGATGCGGTCGGTGATTGAAAGACGGCCAATTACGCCCAACTCCTTGCATATATATATATTTAGATTCCATTCCATGCGTTGACTATATATATATAATATATACAATGTCAATAATAATAAATATTAATATTTTGGTGCATATATGTTTGAGAAAATAGGCCAGGTAGCTGTTATTGATAAATATACCAGGCCTGGCCAGGCCAGTCCGCCACAACCTTGGAGAATTGGTCTCTAAGTCGTTTTGTTATTCATCCAAAAAGTCGTCTATCTCTCTCTCTCTCTCTCTCTGTCTATCTCTCTCTCTCTTAAATCAAGAAGAAAGAAAGAAAGAAAGAAAATTACATATTTGTGGTGTTTGTTGCAAGAACATATTTGTGGTGTTATTATTACATAAAGTGGTTGGCCTGGTTTGATATGGGAGACGAAAGCTCTTCCAGTTCTCAAAATATTAATGGAAGTACGTCCTCCGAATCCAATCAACCACAGGAGAATCTTGATAGGTGGTATTCAAGGATTGCCGACAACTATAATTCTTTACATGAGGTATATATGTTTCTCTTTGTCTATCAATACTTACAATTTTACTCTCAATTCAGAAATAGTAATACTTGAGGTTTTCAATTACAACTCCTCATTTCATTTTCTGATACACTTTATTTTCTTTTAACATGTCTATTTATTTCTTTTCTTTTCCTTTTCCTTCATTCCGAATCTCTTAACTATCTTTATATTTTTTATAATTTTTTTATCTTTTACGAATGGTTTGAATATCATATGTTCAGGTTACGGACGCTCTGAAACGTGCTGGACTCGAATCTTCCAACCTAATTGTAGGAATTGATTTCACTGCCAGCAATGAATGGACAGGTTCACTTTTTGCCTTCATTTACATGTCTCCTTAATTAATCACTGCAATAAATCCTCTGATCAAATATATCTCTAGGCATGAACTCGTTTGGTGGTCGAAGCTTACATCACACTGGAAACGGTCCAAATCCGTACGAACAAGCAATTTATATTGTTGGGAAAACTTTGTCTGCTTTTGATGAAGACAACCTGATCCCCTGTTTTGGATTTGGAGATGGTATTTTTATTAAACTTGTATTTTGATTCTAAAATATGTCTTCTTACACCTTAAAGTTAATATTGGTTTTATCAATTAATGGCAGCCTCAACACAAGACCAGGATGTATTTAGTTTCTCTCCCGATCACAAGTTTTCCAATGGATTTGTTCACGTCTTGAGCCAATATAGAGACATTCTTCCACATCTCAAATTAGCTGGTTAATTACCTATTACCCTTTTTTTCCGATCCGGAGCTTACTCTATTGGAATGTTTATTAACATTATTTTATGGTTACATGCACTTACGACTCTTGTACTATCTGCTGCAGGTCCAACATCTTTTGCACCGATAATTGAAATGGCAATGACTATTGTTGAGAAGAGTGGTGGACAGTATCATGTTCTACTCATTATTGCAGATGGACAAGTAACCTTATATATATGTATATTATGTATATATATTATCTTGTTCTTGACACTCTTGGCTTGATCGTATAATTTCTAAGGAGCAGTGTGTGTCTGTTGTTTTAGGTTACAAGAAGTGTTGAAACTGAAATTGGGCAGTTAAGTCCACAAGAGAGGAAGACTGTCGAAGCAATTGTCGAAGCTAGGCAAGTTTTTTGTGAACAAAAATATTTCATGTTATATTTTTAAATTCTGCATGGGTTGATTGATAGAGACAGAGTGATGTCTCTAAATATTTGCAGCAAATTTCCATTATCTATTGTATTGGTTGGGGTTGGAGATGGGCCGTGGGACATGATGAACGAATTTGATGACAACATTCCTGCTCGGGCCTTTGACAATTTTCAGGTCACTTTTACGCATTTTCAGATTATTATGCATTTTCAAATTATGATGTAACCTTTCTTATAGGTAAGTTCGTTTCACTTTAACGAGGTACATACATTCTTTTTCTTCAGTTTGTCAATTTTACAGAGATTATGTCGAAAGATGTGGATCAGTCTCAAAAAGAGAAAGAATTTGCTCTTTCAGCATTGATGGAAATCCCCTTCCAATATAAAGCAACAATGGAGCTTAACTTGTTAGGGTAATTAATTAATGCATGTTTGCATCATAATTAAGTTTGCTCTCCATGCATATGTGTGATTTACCATATTAATTTCCATTTGCATGCATAGATTATCTATCTAGTACTTATTATTAATCGTTCCGGTATTTTCAGTGAAAAGAAAGGAAACAATCCCCATCGGGTAGCTCTTCTTCCTCCTCTCTACGGTAATTAAGCCTTTTTATTCATCTTGAAATTAAATAATTAATTAAGTAGATGGTCAAGTTCATATTAATGTTTGTACCAATATAATGCAGTTCCTTCTGTTCCAAGCACTAGTAATGAACAAGAGGTACACATATATGTATATGTTTCTTCAATAAGCAAACAGTTAATGTGTGTTTTGGAATATCTCTTTATTTTATATGTTTCTCGTATTGGTTAATATGTTTCTTCAATAAGCAAACAACATGGCTTTTGGTTGTGGTCATCAGGTAATTCATTAATTAATTAATGATTTCTTTTTATTGATTAAACCGTATACTAGCTTAGCTATCATATGGTTATAATGTGAGTATATTATTTAATTCCTTCATTTACAGACATGCTGTGAGTGTGGCCAAAACCTTCCGCTATGTCCAATTTGTTGCAGTAATATTGCGATCAGAATTAAGCTCTATTAATTAAGTTGCTCGAAGACTAAATTCATTAATTTGCACATTATATTCTTTGGTTGTATATCCTTTTGTTGTTGTTGTTGTTGCGATAGAAGATCGAGAGGGGTAAATTACAGTAGGAGACCTAAAATGAATTGAACGCAAATATTATTATATGTAAAAAGTTTGGAGATTTACCGTATTGTTTATTAATATTGTAAAAATGAAAAATGATATGTGGAGGATATATATATAGATATAGATAAATGTGGGTGAAATGAAAGTGATGAGGTGTTGGCGCAATGAATGCACTCAACAAACAGCGAACCTACTAACTACTTGCATCTGAATCTCATCTCTCTATATTATATTATGCTGCTACATACATTTGCAACAGTTGCCGGTTGTGTATGTATGTATGTATGAGAAAATGACATCCCACCATCTTCTTCTTCTTTAATTTGAATTTGATCGATATATACATACATGACCTCATAATTACCAATAATTGCCTACAAAATCAGTTCCAACGGAGCTCCGAGTACGCCTCTTGGATCGATATCGGGAAAATTAAATAAATGATGGCGTCGTCGTCAATCAAGGTGTCGTACGAGAGACTGAAGAAACAGGATGATGATGAGAGGCTTATGGAGGAGGACGAAGAATACAAGGGGCTTATGGAGAAGGCTATGGGGAGATTGAGAAAGTCGAGGCTCAGAAGATTGCACGTTAGTAGTAGGCGGCATAAAAATACCAGATCTGCAGGTAAGTCGTCTTCAAGGCTGAAAATACCAAGCCTGAAGAGATTCCTGAGAAGAAAAGCAAGGCTGGTGAAGCTTGGTCTCAATAAGGTGTACAAGAGATTGAAGGAGAGTCAATCCCATTTCGGAGATCTATTTGCCGGCAATTATCTATTCATGCAGGTCACTCCAACTCCCTTAAAATACGCCCCCTCCGATCATCAAAGTAAATCTTTTGCAAACTCCGCCACCGCCACCGCCGCCGCCCATAATTATCATCCTCATCATCACCATGCCTTGCCGTCCATCACTGCTAATAATAACAATATTCCTAGCTAGGATTAATTAATTTCTGATGCATGCCTCTTAATTAATTATTAATTCTTGTACTATATTCTATGTGTTTTGCAAATTAAATGAACATCATCATCAAATTTGAATTTCAATTATCTCCTTCTACTATACTATTATTTCTTTTCTTTTGCCTAGTAGTATAATTAATTACCTGTTTTAAATGTTTTCATGAATGTATATACGAAGCGGACCACTGTTTTAAATCAATTTGGGTTTAATTTCTCTCAATTTGTTTCGCTAATTCAAAAAAAAGAAAGAAAAAAAAGACATGTATATCTAGAGGACACGTGTAAATAATGCAAATTAAAGTGTTCCAACCAATAACGATGGTATTAATTAATTGTGATTTAATAAGCTTGTAGTATTAATTTGGTGGGTGGGAATTTATTGGTGTTGAGAGTTACTACTACGGACTACCTGTATTGTCACAATTGTCGGTCCTGCCAATTTGCAAAATGAATTGTCAAAATTGGTCAACCCATTCAAATCATGTCTTCACTCTTCTTTATTAGTTAACTAATTAATACTAATTGACACCATTAATAAAAGACATTGGGCCATTTTACTTCCACCGTTGAATCCTTGATTGCAACTTTGGGCCTAATATATTGGAAGAAATTGGCCCATCGTCGATTACAATTTTGAACTTGTTTTCAATTTTCGTTATTGCTTTCACTCCTTTTTTCACCTCGCCACTGCTCGACATCTTACCACCCACTCTGCCGCCGTTCATCATAGATTCCCCGTTGAGCCACCACAGCGCTCCATCAAATTCGCAGGCTCCTGCCGGCCGTCGTACAATCATTCTACACCTCAGCTGAGTCGCTATTCACTAGCCCCCACTGCCAGTCACTTACCCATACACAATTTTATCATTGATTCAATACAGAAAATTGCTTCCACAAACTTTTGAGAACCCTAGGTCGGTTGGTAATTATGTATTTCTTATAATTCACTTTTCCTTATTTCCAGTTTTAGTCAATGATGCTTTCTAAAGTTTTAAGATTATGCATATTAGTATTTATCATCTTTGCTAATCTGCTTGATTATTTGATGTTGTTCACAAGCCGAATTGATTTTTTTTTTTTTTTTGCAATCTGTTAATTTTATCTTTTATTTTACAAAATCAATTAACTGGGTCACAGTACTGGAAAATAAAAGCAAATTCGGGTTCAAATTTGGTTTATGATTTGTGCACTGCTAATTCGAACCAAGTCCACAAAAGAGAGAAATACTAAAGGAGAGAAAGAAAGGGAATGGGTTAGGGTTTAGGTTTCTTTACAAATGTCACGCCCATTATCAAATGTCAATTACAAATTCTAATAATTAGCAATCTGATTTTTCTGTTCTGTGTTGGGTACCTTACTTGGACACCCGACCCAAACTACCGTACTTGATGCCCACCCCTATTTGTAGCTCATTGTTTGGTTAAGCTAAAATAAAAAAATTCTGAAAGCGTAATACAGGTTTTATCGGGGTGGAATGGCGGAGGAAGAAATAGGGGTAGCGAGAGCAAGTTCCCAAGGTGAAGATGATGCAAGGTTGAAGGTAGCTATGGAGAAAGAAAAACGTAAAGAGAAAAGGAAGAGGCTGTTGCTAAAGGAAGCTGAAAAGGCGGAGAGACGCGGTGTTTGCTATTTAAGTCGGGTACCTCCTCACATGGATCCTTTGAAGCTTCGCCAGATTCTGTCTCAGTATGGTGACTTACAAAGACTCTACCTCACTCCTGAAGGTTATAAATCGTATTTTTGTCAATGGTACTTCTTATCGATTACTTGGTGCAAATGCGAGTTTTGGAGGAGACTCTTAGTTGGATGTCATGAATTAGCAGTGTGGTGCAATAATATAGTTCGGTGATTGTTCGACAGAGTTCTGCATTATTTGTAGAGCTTGGTTCCCCAATTGAAACTCTCCTTTTATTTACCAGACTGATTTAGCTACGCACTGAGCATCCCCCTTTTTTTTTTTCGTAGATCCTGCTGCGCAAGTGCGCCGAAAGAAGTCAGGTGGATTTCGAGGACAAGAATTCTCAGAGGGGTATGCTCACATTTTGTGCATATGACTTTAAATTCTTTACCATGCTGAATTATGGCTAACGTTTGCCTTATTACTCTTAACTTGCTAGTGGAGACATTTTGACTACTTCCATCAACAGTATCTCATCTTTATGAATTCCTCCATGCAGGTGGGTTGAGTTCACTGACAAGAAAGTTGCCAAGAGAGTCGCTAACATGTTAAACGGGGAGCAAATTGGTATGTTGACTGGACTGATCTTTCTGTAATTCAAAACTGTTGAATTCATGCATCATTCCTTTGAATTTTAGCATTTCTTAAAATTGTATATCATATTCGGTAGAAAGTCTGCACCAGATGATAAACTCCTCGGACTAATTCCATGAACTTATATAGACTTTAACATGCAATGAACAAGGGGCACTTCACAAGGAAAAACCAATCAGTTGTATCCTTATGTTGGTGTTAACCTTTATTTTGCTAATTAAGAAAGCCATTTGAGGATTATTAGTTGTAAGAAAGGATTAAGATATCAGATCATGGAACTATCTTGTTTAGATTTTCCTTTCTAGCGGATTTGTTCCTCTAGCTTTTGGATAAATGTAGGAGAGGATTGATCGATTTTTCTTTGTATAGCATGAGAATTGTCCATATATAGTTTACACTTCTCATTCTGTGATTCAGGTGGAAAGAAAAGATCATCATTCTATTACGACCTATGGAATATCAAATACTTGAGCAAATTCAAGTGGGATGATCTCACAGAAGAGATAGGTACATGATTTAACTTGTTTAGTTTTCTGTTAACTGTGCTGTTCTGGCTGCTCATGAATTGACTTGACCTGAATAAATTTTCAGCGATGAAGAATGCTACTCGGGAGCAAAAACTGGCAATGGAATTATCTGCTGCCAAAAGAGAGCGGGACTTTTATCTCTCAAAAGTAGACCAGTCCAAAACCTTGAGTAAAATAGGAGAACGATTGAAAAAGGTGAATCCGTTGTATGCATGTATATTATATTTTTGTTAAATAGTTATACTCTATATTATTATGACTACCAGACTTTTATCCAATATTTGAGGCATTGATTATATATCTTTGTCATGCTTATTTTTCTTTGAATTGTGTATACCAACGCTTATATTTGTCAATGCAGAAGAAAAAGATTGAAATGGTACCAAAAGTGGTGCGCCAGTTTCCGCAGAAAAAACCAGTATCGAATGATAATGGAGAGAATAGGGCTCAATTGTCAAAGGATATCCTGGCAGGAGTGAGTGTCTTGCTCTGTTAGCTATGCCTGTATTATGACCACTCTACTGAATTTTGATTGCTAACACAAACCCCACATATGCATATTTCAGGTTTTTGGTGGCTCGTAGTGATCGTTTTTACATGGCTCTGCAACGTCTGCAGTTCTTTGCTCGCCCGAGTTCACTTTACGGCATTTCATAGTTTCATTTTTGTTTCATGTCTGTATTTAGCCAAGGCCAGAGTATATCTTATTTGTTTCAAATTTTGGTGTAGCACGAAAATTACTACAATGCCAACGATTTCTACTGTCTTTCGAGTTCGAGTAATTGATATGGTAATTTGCTGCAGCGCAGATGCTTCAGCTGAATTTATGATTTCATAATGATTATGCTGGATTTGCATTATGTTAAAAAATGTCGTTATAAGGGTCGTATTTTCTATAAGTAATGACTAAATTTTATCTGGCTTATAATTTATTTTTCATGTTGTTATCATGCATCCAGTTAGACATCTTGTTATGTTTATCGACAGCCTCTTCTCAAGTCATACATTTTATTGAAAAGGAAGCAATTTCCTGTCTAATCCATAATTTTGAAAAAGAAGCAATTACTCCATTAGAAGACTACAACTTCCTTTTTTCAACCTAAACAGAGCACAAACATCAAAAGACAAAGATAAAAAATGCCACAAAATATACACAGCAACAACGATAACATATATATCATGTAACACCACAAGTGCAGGTTCAGAGAAGCCAATTTCACATATTTTACATCACTTCAATAGAACAGAGCAACTGTACAGTTCTATTAATTTTTCCTGTTATATCATGACAATTGAAATTCATCAACACTGATTATAAAGCCACAATGTGATTCCATAGATACATCTACACAGTTAGTTGCAGCATCCACCTCTCTGAGCAACTGCATCTCTCCCCCCTGCAGGACCTTGTGGACGTCCATAGCCAACTTTGATCCCCGATGACTGCATCTTCAACTCAAACATATTAGATGTGCAATAAAATTGAGAATGATATTTCATACTACAGATTACCACATTAATGTCAAATCAAAAGCTTCAAGTATCTTGAAACAAAAATGATCTATGGTATAGAAAATCACAAACAAATCAACAATCATGAATAATTTATTCATAATAGGGTACTGCTGATGCATACTGTAAGCAAAAACAATGCAAGGTTCTCCTACTAATGTCCTAATAGCACGCCCACAAAAACAACGTAAGAACTTTGCTTTACCTCATTGGATACATCAAAGACGCCTTCCTGAATCTTCTGAAGTATCTTGGATGCAGTCTTAGTGAATGCCTGCTCATACAGTATCAAGAAAACTAATCAGATTTAAATTACAACAATATTAACGAAAATAAATTCTCTAAATTTTGAACCTCTTCAACATTTTGGGCGGTTCTCGCCGATGCCTCCATGAATAGAAGTCCATTTTCTTTTGCAAACTGTTCTCCCTCCTCTTTGCTTACAGCTCTTCGGTGAGCAAGATCACTTTTATTCGCAATCAGTATGATTGTCATATTTGGATTTGCATGTTGCCTTGCATCTTCCAGCCAGCTTGCAAGATGATTGAATGTCTCCCTCCTACGCAAATATAGCACTCTCAGTTCAGAGAAAAAAGCTCATTTATATCATATAAGAATTTGATCCCAAGTAGAGATAGAGAGAGAAATAAAATATGTCGTGTACAAATTTTTTGATATTTGGTGGCCATAATATTTGAGGTTTTGGATATATTTTTCCCCTAACACTTAAAATAGGATGCATCACACATGCGTATGTACAAATTATTTTCAAGGGAAATTCTGTTTTGTGTAGATATTCCCATCTATGCTAACCCCAAAACATTTTTAACCCTTGTTACAACTGACGTCAGCCACCAACTACCAAAAGCAAGTAGAAGTACATAATACATGCTCCAGTATAATCTAGTCATTAATAGCTTCCATAGCATAGGTCAAGATACGCAAACTTTCATAGGAAAAACCGAACTTCTACACCAAGATCATGAACCGCCAAATCATAATGGAACTTTAAGCACAGAATTGAATAACAAGTACAATATGCACCTATAATCAAAATAAATCAACATCGTGCATATGAAGAGCATCACTTTTCCTCTACCTGGTAATGTCATAAACCAGAAGTGCGCCAGCTGCTCCTCTGTAATACGATCTAGTGATAGATCTGAAGGACTCCTGGCCAGCCTGAAAGGATAAAAAAGATATTGGGTTGACTAAATTTAAGTATAAAACAAAATGGAATCTCCATGAACAAATCCTATAGCTGCAACTGTATAATTGAAACATAAATTATATTAGAGCAAAATAATCAGACGCATTTGGGGAAATTATAAACCCTATAATATTCTCATTTGGTCTACTACCAACGATGTCGGCAGCTGTTTGACAGCAAAAAATTGAAGTTCGTTTGGGATTTCCAAACACAATTCAGACAATCAAGCATGAAAAAATGGATTAAGAAAATCAAATGGCCAAAAAAAAAAAAAAAGAGTAAAGGTATTACGGTGTCCCAAATCTGAAGCTTAATCGGCCTGCCGTCAATTGTAACCATTCGAGCACCAAATTCAACTCCAATTGTGAGATCATGCACCGGCTGGAACCTTTTATCAGTAAATTGCAAAAGCAAACACGATTTCCCCACACCTATGAACAGAGATTTCAGATTAAGAAAAACAAAATTGAACTAGGGTTTTAAGGTTTAGGGAAAATTGGAGGGGAGGGAGTGGTTTTCGTTACCTGTATCACCGATAATTATGTACTTGAAAAGGTAGTCGAACGACATTTTTTTTTTCTCTAGAACGACGACGTTTGTAACGATAGGGAGAGATTGAAGGGGATTGTTTCTCTGTGTCTGGCTTCTATGGATTACGTGAGTCAGTGAAGCAAGGAATTGAACGCATGCGTACGTTTGTATTTTGTGTATATATAATAATAATTAATAATAATATCTCACCCAACTAAACTAAATAAAAAACAGAGAGAGAGATAGGGGCTTTGGAATTTAATGACGTGTGTGTGTCCATTATGATTCGCCGACATGCCTACAATTCTTTTGATTTGTTTTCTTATTTATTCTTAAATTAATTTCATTATCTCCGAATTTCAGTCAATAATAGTCCATTTGATTTCATTTGATTTGATTTGATGATAAAGAATTAAAAATACAGCCTCTTTATTTATGTGTACGAGTTTTACAAGTTAAGTCCTATTGCCCTAGAATTGAACATTAATACTTGTTATTGCTTTATATAATGTGTCCACAAAATCGTGAAATTAGAGTTTGGAAGCTACAATTTGAGTGCATTATATTTATACATAAACGCCTATATTAAGTATGTAATTGTAAATTTGTAATTACTAATTAGTCCAATTGTATGTGACTAACAAATTGGAAGAAATTTGATAGTCTCTAATACTCTATAAAAAACCAATTTACTTTCCCTCAAATTTAAGTTTGATATATTCTGGCAAAAACAGATACAACATTTGCATTTGCATGGCTAGTTGTGTAATTGGTGAATCTGGAGAACCAAACCTCTCTTGAAATCCAAGTAAGGGCATGACATTGGACAATCTTCTTCTTTTGCTTCCCACCTTGCAAATACTCATCAACACCACCACTAAATCAGAACAAACTACCTATTTCATATATATATATATACATATATTTGTTATATTAATTGCAAGTTGTGAAATGAGAAATGAGAAATATATATATATACCTAAAATTAAGAACAAAATGGTGAAGAAAAAACGCAATCTCTAGTTTACCAAGTTCTGCCCCTGGACAAATCCGCAGTCCACCACCAAAAGGCGTCACTTTTTTGCTCGTTGTTTGGTCCTAACCATCATAACAAAAACACGATCATTATTACGAAAAATAATCAATTAAACATGAAACGAAAAAGAAAAGCAGATACTTACAGCCCATCTCCAAGGGTTAAACTCCAAGGGATGTTCATGTATGGAGGGATCAAGATGTGCAGCTGTGAAAATGGGGAGAACTTGCCATCCACCTGGAATTACATACTCTGCATAATCATTATATATATTATGTAATTAGAAACTATTTTTCGAACATCTCAAAAATGATTATTAATCTATAATTGACACCTTTGAACTTAACATCCTTGAGAGCTCTCCGATGCACAAACTTAACTAGATTTCCACAACGCAGAGATTCACTAATGACCTGTTTAATTTACAAATTAGCAGTCCAATCAATAAAACACCTTGATGAAATATATATGGAGGTAGAAAATCAAATTGGTTACATATAAATGGTTAGTACATGAGAAGTAAATTCCATCTTCTTGAAATCTTCCCAGTTCAACGGCTCTCCATCTTTCTTCGTTTTCCTCAGTGCTTGGTGTTCATCCTGAATTGTAATGATTTCTTGACTTATTCTTTCAAACAATATATTAAAATTTTGTAACTATTAACAATTATTAACAAAATTTTTTTTTAAAAAAAAAGTCTTACAAAATACCTTGAGTGTTTGAAGAGAAGAAGGGGAGTACGCGAGAAAATAAACAACGAGGGCCATGAGACCGGAAGTTGTTTCATAACCAGCTAGTAAAAGGTCCAGCAAAATGCTCACTTTTTCCTCGTCATTCAGCCATACTTTTCCCAATAGTTCATCCAGAAAATCTCCTCTTTTTTTATGCATTCCTTCATTTTCCCGATTTCTTATCATTTCTTTTAAAGTGTATGATATCCTTTTTCTTGCCTGTAAAAAATTATAAACAGAAAATGATTCGGCGTAAATTTGACGTATAAATGAATGGGAAAAATCAGTGGCATTGATTAATAATTACCTTGACAGCTTTTGCATAAGCAGTCCCTGGAATTAGTATAGGCAGAGAAACAAAACCTTTCATGAAAGTGAGGAAATCTCCAAGTATTTCTCCAGCAATTGGATCTTCCGGTTCGATGCTCAGCAGATTCTTCAGCATTAGATAAAAAGTTAACTGCACCAAAATTAATCCCACATTCTTGATTATAAAAAATTATCTTTAATTGGAAAAGAAACACAAAATACAATTATAAGTTAAAAATAATCATTACTTCTTTCGCTTCCTTGAAGAAAACAACTTGCTTCTTATCTCTCCAAGAATCAACCAAAGAGATACATAAGTCGTCGACATAAGAAAGAAAATCAGGGCTCGATTTGGAAACATTAATGAAACTAACAGCAGCACTTCTGAGTTTCTTGTGAAGATCTCCAGAAACGAGCATCATCGATAACTTCCCAAGAATGTCGTGAACAGGTTTAGGATAGCTTGTCTGAAACAGCCTCTCCTCGTTTTGAAGAATAAAAACATTAAACTCCAGATCACAAGACACTATTGTTGGGCCACCGAATAGGTGGGATTTGAATATATTTCCATACCTGCAGTCACAATTATAATAATTACATTAATATAATCCGATCATAAATTATGTATGTATGTACGTACGTACGTACCTAGAGCAATGTTGTTGCAAGAAGGTGCCGATAGAGTTGGATTTATGCGGCTTGAGAAAGGCAAGAGTCTCTCCTAGGAACGGAAACCAACCCATGCTTCCTCTTGGTAATAAGTCGATCGGTTTTTCCTTGCGAATGCAGCCAAAGAGCTTACAAACGAAAACAACTATTCCTGAGAAAAGAGTAGTACTAAACACCACAGCCAAAAACGATGCAGCCATTTTAATTATTCGATATTAATGTATGTCTGATCCACTCTGTTTATCGAAAAGCAGCAAGTCTTCCCTCCTCATTAGCCCTTTAAATAGATTGACATTCCTCACAGAATCCCTGGATTTCTTCCTTGTTTTATTTTTCTAATGTTGAGGAAATTAATATTGATCATACTACCTCTACTGTGATATATATACTAATGGCAAATAAAAGTTGATTGAATACAATAGATAAAATCATTTATAGTAATATTTTGTTAATTAATTAGAGGGTCTGTTTGGATTGTATGCATTATATGCGAAGAAATCAGGGCAGCTGATTATTCTCTCAACTTACCAATATTATATAATTAAGTGAGAATTAAAAGGAAATTAAATGTTGTAATTATAATCTTTGACTATATGGAGTAATTACTTACTATAAATATGAACAAATATGTAATTAAGTTTATATATATATATATATATATATATATATATATATATATATATATATATATATATATATATATATATATTATAGGAGTATGAATTATCTGAAATGTTAGTAGCTAGTAGTAAGAAAGTAGTGACACTAAATAATAATGAGTAGGGCTGTGCATGGATCGGTTTTAACCACCAACCAACCCATTTTCGACCCATAATTTGTGATGGTTAATCAACCATCAACCGACCCATTTAAGTTGGGTCGATAATGTCAACCAACCCATGTATAGTTGGGTCGATAATGGTTTTTAATATGCCAAAAAGTTGGTTAGTCGGTTAATATCGGCCAACCAACTTTATTCATGAATTTATTATTTATTAATTTTAATTAAAATATTTAATACTTTTAATTTCAAATTTCTATTTTATATCACATTTATTAAATTGTCTAATATTGACCAAAATCCTAAAAGCAATAAATCTAACCTAATTATCTAATTTGAACTATTTTAATTTTAAGACATATACTCTAAATATTTGAACGATTATTATTTGTTGAACTATTTATGTTTATTTGCAATATATATGCCCGTAATGTTTTGAATCTTTTATTTAAATATTGTTGAACTAGTCGCATTTAATTTATAAAACATATATAGCGTTGTAACAAGTAATAAAATATTAAAAAAATATTAAGATGGATGACCCATCAACCAAACCACCAACCAACCCATTAAATTGGTTTTTAACCATCACCCAACCCATGTAAATTGGGTCGATAACGGTTTCCAATATTTATCAAAGTTGGTTGGATGGGTTGGGTTGGTTTTATGGCTGGTTTTTAACCAAACCAACCAACGCACAGCCCTAATAATGAGTAAAGAAAAACAGCAAGTTCCCAAAAGTGGAGTCAAGATGGGAACAAATTGAGTCTAAAATACAAAACTTTTGAAAGAGGGATTATATTATATTATATTAAATGGATGATGATGTTGATGTTTTTTAATGAAAACCCGACCGTAATCTTTATTCTCATTATATTTTTCTTTGCATGTATTTTGGCTTTACCTTCTAAGTAACTCTATAATGCATTATTAATACTTATATGCTTCGTGCACAGCTTGGTCATATAATAATTAATTCAACTCCTTTGAAAATTGAAGATGCACTTTTATAAAAAATATAATGAGTGTTAGTATCGCATGAATTAGAGACGTGTGTAGTATGGATACTTCACATAAAAATAAGAAAAATGCACAATATTTGTGGCTACAAATTACAACTAAATATAGATCACCTCAAAATATTATTCTATTCTAATTCATTTTCATATACTCTTATAAATTAAGTTCCAAAATAAAGTAGAACAATAATTGAAATGTATTTGCAAGAGGCAAAAAAGGAAAAAAAAAAGTAGAAAGGAAATGATAGAAATGTGCAAGTGTGCATATATGGTTGCACGAGAGAGAGAGAGAGATGGAATTGGGACCCCAAAAAATTACTCAATTAGAAGCTTCTCCCTCTCTCTACAAATTAGCAGCTGGATATCACTAACCAACACTAAATTAATTACAATCATTATTTCTTATTTCTCCTTTCTTGAACCACCATTCTAATTCACATTTTAATGACAATATAAATTCAATGATAGAAAAAGGCTTCATTTTTATTGAGTTTTGTCTCATATATATATATATATATATATTTGCATTTTATAATAGTGTGCAGGCAGGCGGCCCCCCTAACACTCGTGGGGGTAAGACTTTGATGAGTTTATAATATAAGCTAACATAAAAAGGGGGATGCATTCATCTAATTCAATCATCATGTCCCTATCCTTATGCCTTTTTACAAAAGCTTAAAGCCTTAACCACTCCAGTTAAATACCAATTATTAATAATTAATTACTATTACCTTTGTCTCATGTTACTAATAACTCTTTTATCAATAAGTACCGACAAATGCGTTCGAACTCGAGTCAAATAACACCGTGTTTTCTTTACAAATGATAAATTCAGCCCCTCCACTATTTTATTTAATTAATTCCAAATCAAATATTAAAATTGAAGGGCGATTATCATTTTTGGATCCAAAAGCCCATTTACACAATATATATATATATATATATATATATATATATATATATATATATATATATATATATATATATATATATATATATATATATATATATATATATAAATGGGCCAAACTCTCAATAAATATTTGGGCCCAATCTTCAGAACATTAATTTTTGCCAGTTTCAGTTATTATCATGAATTTCCCCACACACAAATACATAATCTATTTTCTCCCACATATATGATATCTCCGGTGGACAAGAAAGAAATCCAATTTTCAGAGAGAGAGCGATGTCCGCCATTCGCCGGAGCCTCCAAAAATGGCCCGATGAAAGCAAATCAAAATCTTCTACCGCCTACCCCAGATCAAGAAACCTAACTTTCCGTCCAATTATAATCTGCAGCACCCAACAGAATGCAGACAACAACTCCGGTACTTCATCCGCCGGCAGAATAAAACGGCTTGTCCTCACGAAACAGGGAAGAACAAAAGCGAACAGCAACCCCGACAGGGAATTTTACGCGTACCCTCGTCTGGTGACACACGTGGACAACAAATTCATATCCAAACTGACAGATCTTTACAGGGAAATTCTGAGGCCCGAAATGGAAATACTGGACCTGATGAGTTCTTGGGTCAGCCATTTGCCCCAAGAGGTCAACTACAACAAAGTCGTCGGCCACGGTCTGAACGCAGAGGAACTTTCCAGAAATCCCAGGTTGGATTACTTCTTCGTCAAGGATTTGAACATCGACCAACAACTTCAAATGCAAAACGACACTTTCGATGCCGTTTTGTGCACCGTCAGCGTCCAGTATCTTCAGCAGCCTGAAAAGGTATACATAATCTCTCTCTCTCTCTCTCTCTCTCTAGATCTCTCTCTCTCTCTCTCTCTCTCTCTCTCTCTCTCTCTCTCTCTCTCTCTCTCTCTCTCTCTCTCTCTCTCTCTCTCTCTCTTCATTACTGTGAATTAATTTGCATTTGATTTGATATGTATATAACAATAATAAATAATACAGGTATTTGCTGAGATATTCCGAGTATTGAGGCCAGGAGGAGTGTTGGTAGTGAGCTTCAGTAACAGGTTGTTCTACGAGAAAGCCATAAGCGCGTGGAGAGATGGGACTGCGTACAGCCGCGTGCAGTTGGTTGTCGAATACTTTCAGTGTGTGGAGGGTTTCACTCAAACTCGAATTATCCGCAAATTAGGAGATAATAACTCGATTTTGAGTCGGATTAGTGGGCTGTTGGGTTTTTTATCGGGATCATCCGATCCTTTCTATGCTGTCGTTGCTTACAACAACTTTAAACCTATTTATGATGATTAATATATTTTTTTATGATCTTATTGTATTACTATTATTAATTAATGAATTATCACACTTTATATACACTTTATGTTTCTTGATTAACTTGGATCTTTGCAACAAATTAATTAAGTTAAATCCAGAATTCCAAAAGAGCGAGCTAATAAAAATAATGTAAATTTTCAATTTCATACATGATTATTAAGTGGAAAAATACTCAAGAAATTAAAATAACCAATCAACAAGCAAACAGAATTATTGAAAAAAAAATAAATAAAAAAAAGCCGGGTGATAATGAATAAATAATAGATGGGCCTGAGCAGTGAATTAGGATTTGGTTTGGATTTAGGTCAACCACAGCAAGTAAAGTGACATCATCATCATCACCAACACCTTGTATACTATTTGCACGCACTATTGTGGTTTGAAATTTCTTATCTACAACCAAATTTCATCCTCTTCTTCATCTTTGTCTTCCCTTAAGGCTCAAAGCACAAAGCACAAAGAAGAAGAAGAAGAAAAATGAGTGCTGCAACAGCTTTTCATCTGAAATTGGTTCAGTGTTGTAGCACAACAACTGTGCCCAAACCCCATTTCTCCCCATCACTCTCCATTCGCCAAATCAACTTCTCCCCCTCCTCTTCCTTTTCACTCAAACTCAAGAATTCATCATTCAAAATTGTTCCCTTTGTTGCCCAGACTTCTGATTGGGCCCAACAAGAAGAAGAAGCAGAAGAGAAGAATGAGGATGGCGAGCTCGAAACTAATAGTGCTAGTGATGGTGGAAGTTTCGAAGAAGCCGAGCTGTCTGAGGAAGCCAAGCTCTTTGTCGGAAATTTGCCCTACGATGTCGACAGCGAGAAATTGGCCACACTCTTTAACAAGGCCGGAATTGTCGAAATCTCCGAGGTTCGAAAATTTCTTTTCTTTTCTTTTCTTTTCTAGTAAATGTGGTTGGTTGGTGTTCATCAAAATCTATTTTCTTTTTTGATTTCTTTGTTTGCAGGTGATTTACAATAGGCAAACAGAGCAAAGCCGAGGGTTTGGATTTGTGACAATGAGTACTGTGGAAGAAGCTGAGAAAGCTGTAGAGATGTTCAACCGCTACGTAAGTTATTTACATTTTTGTTTACCTTTACTATATTGACCTTAAAAGAATTGTAAATTGAAGTATTTCTTTTTGAGGTCATTCTTTATCCCGATTGATTTGTGATGGTGATACGATGTAATTTACTTCAGGATATAAATGGAAGACTGTTAACGGTAAACAAGGCATCTCCAAGAGGGTCTCAGCCAGAGAGGGCACCTAGAACATACGAGCCTTCGTTTAGAATGTACGTAGGTAACTTACCATGGCAAGTGGATAATGCTAAGTTGGAGCAGCTTTTCAGCGAACATGGCAAAGTGATTGATGCTAGAGTTGTTTTCGATAGAGAAACTGGCCGCTCTCGTGGTTTCGGCTTTGTTACTATGTCCACTCAGGCTGAAGTAAACGATGCCATTGCTGCTCTTGATGGAGAGGTAACTAACTAATCCATTCCCACTTTTTCTTTTTTCTCAATTTCCGAATAAAACTAATTTGGACAAACTATGGCTGCATGTTTTTATCTCATTATCTTGTGTAATTTTTCGATGCAGAGTTTGGAGGGCAGGGCAATTAGAGTTAACGTGGCCGAGGAAAGACCACGACGTGGATTCTAGTTCTTATTTATTGTTTGCTATGCGATTTTTTTTGTATTATTACGTTTACGAATATTATTCACCATTTCACCTCCAGTTTCATTTCAATTTCTCCAAACGAGTGAGTCCATAGTAATACGGTACATGAAGTTCATAAGTATGTCAAATTGTCATTTCATGATTATTTCAAATATATGTTTCTTTCTGTCAACAATGTATTGGTTTCAGCTTGACAGAAAATATTTCTATTATGTTAACTTTGATGAAAGGAAGAACGATTTTTCTACTGTACGTATGAATAACAAAGGCTAATTATTATGGTTGAAGACTTACAAGTAAAAACAGTATTGAATGTGGGGGGCAGGCTTCTTTGTTGTATACAATCAATGGAAAATATCAAGCTGGTGCTGTACGGAAGGAGGACTGTAAGAGAAGCCTCTCTCTCTCTCTCTCTATTCCCAATCTTCATAGAGTGATGCTACCTTGGACAGTTGTAACATAGAAATACAATCTCCACAGTGTAACTTCTTCCTACAAAATGACCACAAATCATTCAAACATGTTTTCGAAATTAGTTTAAAGTTAACTGCCACAACAAATAAAACATTTTTCTGTTTCTATTACCACTTCGTCCAGATCAACGTGCACTTGATCACAAGAATCTCCCTCTGAGAGCTTACTATGTCCAATGATTTCCACCACTCGCTCTAGATTTGTAGGCGGTAAATTCTGAATCAATTTACGAAGTCGTTGCTTCTCAGGAATGGTCATTGGCCTGTTCGAGAAAATTAAGATTATGTTAATATAAGCCTATCTTTCTCATAAGTGAAACCTGGCACAACGTGTAAGTACCTGCAACTGGTCATTAAATTATTCAGAAGTTCTTCAAGTTTCTGCTCCATGTGATGTAACTGTCCAATGCATTCAACAAGGTGTTAGTAAAGCAATCCTGTTTTAGTAATTTATGATATGACTAATTGATCCTACATAAATTTGAGAGCAACTACTAGTGCATTATATACAATTACCGTGCCAGAGAACTCATCAAAGTGCTTCTTCATAAGTTCCTCGACCACAGCACTATCATTCTCTAAGAGAATCCTCAAATCATCATCAATCTGAAAGCATAAGATAAAAGTAGCAACTTTCCATCAATCGGATATTTTATTGCATGACTTGTTGTAAATCACAATATTGTTGTTCATGGTGGACAGTAATATATTGAGTATAGAAATATATGCTTATATACATATATATGTACACACAAACACACACACACTTGACAACACAAACAGGGACAAGCCCTTGAGCAAGAGTTACTAATCATATAGGCATTTTTTTATGAGACATTGGAACAAGATGACTCATATGTTTCTCGGTGAGTGATAGTATTTCTCATTTTGTCATTCAAAGTAACATATCTGATATATAGTTTTAACAATGCAGTGCCTTATAAACTGATTATGCAAAGATATGAATATATATTCAAGTAATTGATTGTAATAAAAGCTAAAAGAAATGTGTCCACTAAATCAGTGTAGTACTCGGAATCAAGACAATTGTGAAAATGAATAGTGATATATTGAAGATAAATGGAGGACAGTTACCTCTACATCTCTACTTATTCCGCCAGCTTCAGTATCAGAATTCATAGACGATACATTCTCCAGATTCTTTGCATAACTAAGCCCACAGGCATGGCAAATAGACTGGACAATGAGCACAGTAGAGGAAAGAGAAGTTAGGCTTTGTAAATGGTACTCTCTAGTCAACAAATAATAATAACATATTCAACTGAACTTATGCACTCTACGTCTCTACCATTAAATTCATGATAGGGTATTACACAGTGAACCAGAGAATGTCTAGAAAATGAGTGCAGTGTCATAAATCATCTGGCTAGACCAAAAAAAGGATTAAACGGTTATATTAACAGTAGCAGTGCGTAAATCATGAAACAATCTCTTCCCTATGCTTCAAAATCTTAAATGTGCTTCAATAAAAACTTCAGTGATGAGATATGCTAACCATTCACAGAGCTCATGGCATCCTAATTCATTAGACGAATGGAAGCCACATTGCAAAGTCAAACAAAGCAAAACATGCAATAAATATACCATGAAAGCAATATATACCATAGAGGAACATACATTTTGGTTTTATATGAAAACATGTTAATGGTGGTAGAAGACTCTCTGTTTCCGCGATGTAAGACTTTGAAAATGACCAACGTAAGAACTTCTATGATTAAGAAGCAACATTTTTTATTTTTTGAAACCATCGTAAGTGAAATCAACTTAGTGTAAACCAACATAAGTGAAATCGGAAAGAGAGCAGCACGAAAAGCATTAGGTCAACTAAAGGTTACTACCATATTTTCCTCCTCCCTAGGTTATTAACTACATGAGAGACTTTCTGCCCCGTCAGTTATATCTACACGGAAACATCATATCTGTAACAAGGAAAAAAACGACATTGTCACAACCTTGGTCCCATCAGGAGCACTAGTTGTTTGGCAATGGCTGCATTTCTTCACAACATCATTGGACGATTCCTTTTCTGGTAAAGCCACATTCATATGTTCACCTTCTGAATCCTGTATATAAGAAGGCAAAGGAAGAATGTCACATGAATTTACACAAACACAATCTCAAGAAATTATGCATTCATACAACTGTTGATATGATAGAGTTCATGACATGAAAGAATGCAGCATGGCTTAGAAACTACCACTTGAAACTTCAAACTTCATCACTAAACTCACCACCAAATAAAGTAGCATTTAGAGATGCTCACCGAAAATGCAGGTAAGACTTTGAGCCTCTTGTGAGGGTGTTGAGGCTGATCAGCCTTGCATGTTGAGGCATCCAAGCCTAAAAGGGTGTCTTTGCATCTCAAAGATGATTGTAATCGACAAAAGGAAATAACAGGATCTATCATCTGGATAAATAAACATTTAAAGACACAGAAAGAAGGGGATAAGAAAGTTAAACAATACAATTTGCAACAAACTAATGAATATATACTTTTTTTCCAGTTTTAAGCTTCATGCACAGCCCAGTGCACGAAATCACACAGTTACTCTAATAACAAGTTTGGCAAAACAATATGCTCTTAGCAGTAATCTCCTATCAGAAGGAAAGATAAAGCATATTTCATGATTACCTCATCCACCTCCTGAGTAAGAGTAAAAACCCCCTGCCGAACCAGTATTTTCAATCGTTCCTTCTTGAAATCTGAAAGTAGAGCTCCTATTCCAGTAGAAAACAATGGAGCAGAACCCTTAATACCAATATATTTTTTGTTTCTGCAACCACTCTCAGTTGACGCCTTTTCTCTGACCACATCATGAAGGTTTCCGGCTAAGCGAGTAACTGGATGAGGAAAAGGAAAAAGACATTCATCTTGAGAGAGTAATTGTGCAACCTCACTTGCATAGTAACCAAAGAAGTCTGGTCCAACATTAATACTTTCCCCAGAAGCAGTTAGATCCCGTGAATTTTCTGACATAACAAATCTGCAGAAGAAGATAGTGAAAACTTTTATACTAATTGGTGATATCCAAAATAATCACCACGAATAGGAAGTTCACCCCTTAGAATACTCCAGTTACGATTACAAAAAATGCAAATTAGCAGTTTACATGAACAGTCAATGGCCATGCCCATTAAGCAACCCCATGCGAAAATACCCATACATTAGTATTTGCTGCCCATGAATGATAACATTCAAGAACCAGTACATAGTGAACAATAAATCTTAATTATAGTCAAAATAAACAGTGCATTCTGCAAGGATAAAGGATTGGCAACAAGGGTGTTATAGTGCAGGTAGATTCTTATCGAACACATGCATCATTTGATGATATCATGTATTTCCAAACCTATTTTCGAAATTGAGCTTGGTATTTGCATTCCCGCAGTACCAATCATTCATTATGATACTGAATATTCTACAAATATCCCTCATTGACTAGAACAGAACAACATCGACAGCATCTAAAGATAAAAATATCCATCACCGACCACCCCCCTCCCCCCCAAAAAAAGGTAAAACTAAATTCAGATGAATTTAAAATGTAACAACAAATATAAACTAAAACTGAAAGAGGCTAGAGAAATCATGATGTAGATTAAAGACCGATTGAACCGCAGTGAAGAAAATGAAAAATAAAATAAATTAATTAAAAGGGAATTATAATAATCCAAATACTAAGAAACAAAATGTACATAAAAATTGAATACTAGCTTAGGTTATAGTAAAAAAAAAGCTGAAATTGAGGGAAGAGGAACCCTAGAGCAACAGGATTCCTGTAATTTACCGTAGGACGTTTGGGGAAAATGAAAGAGATTGAAAAACTTTCTGAGGGGAAATCACGTCGTCGAAATCTCCGGCTTCAGCATTTCAACACCACATCAAAAAAAATGAATCAGTTTCATTGGCACTGCATTATTGGTGGTGAGGCGGTTTCCGGTAGAGGACGTTTCTCTCAGGCGAGTGCAGTCAGTAGCTTAAGAGGAAGTTATGGTTAAATTAATTAATTAATTATAAATATTGTCAATTAATTAATGGATATTGATTTTGTTGTTATTTGCATCTGATGGGCCTGGTGATGGTTGGGCTTTGCACTGATGGGCTCTGTAATTAAAATTGAAATAAATTTAAAGCCGATCTACAAGGAGGTGTGATTGTTACATTTTTACATAGGCACTAGTTAATTACTAATGATGAACATTCAATTTAGCTAGCCCCAAAAAAATAGTGGTCAACAAACGAACAACCTTAAACTTCTCCATATTTACCGAGAAAACATCAACTGTATTTGCAAATATAATAATATAAAAACCCCACCATCCCTTACTATTTTCTTCATTCTTGAGCGTTGCAGTTGCAGTCTTTCTCTATCTAACCCATAAGAGAATTGCTGCAAATACAAACAAGAATCAACAATTGAATAAAACAATAATCTAAATTCATAATCACTAAATAAAGTTCAAAAAATAAAAACTATAAAATGGCACGCCAAGTGGTTGCTCTCGCTCTCATCTTCGCCGCCGTTGTCGCGGTGGTTTCCGCCCAGTCTCCTTCCGGCGCCCCCGCGAATGCCCCATCAAAGTCTGCCTACGCCCCAACCTCCACCCCAACCGCAGTACCCGTCGCATCTCCCACAATCGCCGCCGTCCCAGCTGCCTCAGAAGGTCCCGTCGACTCCGCCACCTCCCCCGCCGCCGCCTCCCCGGAGGAGGAGCCCTCATCTCCGCCTTCCCCCGGAAGCGAGGCTAGCTCCCCTGACTTCGCTCCCGGCTCCGCCCCCGCTGATGCGCCCACCCCCACTGGTGCACCTACCCCCGCCGCCGCCGACGTACCCGCCCCCGCTGCTGATGCACCCAAAAATGGTGCGGCAGCTTTGAGAATTTCCGCCGCCGTGGGCACAGTCGCCGCCGCTGGATTCTTCTTCTTTTAAGTTTCTTTATTTTATTTTATTATCTCTTTGATATGCTATTGTGATAATTTATTTGATTCGTTATAAATGTTAAATGTGTTTGTTCATCAGTGTTCTTCTATGGTGATTAATCAAAGTTAATTATATAATACATTTATATAATTACCGAAAATTAGATGATCCATCCAGGAATGTTTGAGTTCTAATTAAATTATGTACTATGTTAAAATTATTTTCTCAAAATCACTGAAACCTTTACATTCGAAAAATATGAAAACCATGGAGGAATCAAAATACTAATCAATAAACCTCAGAAAGCTTGTACATGATAGGCAACAACGTAAAAATGAATTGGGCTACGTTTACAATCAGTCGATAAATTAAGCTTTTATTATTTTGCAGATTGATAATTAATTAGACGCTAATGGTACGATAAGTAGATCCAATCATTCGTATTCGGGCCAACCCGGTGAGCTTTAATGGCTGGATATATCCTCCAACATATATAAAAACCTTATCTTTGTCTCTTACTCCAACCAGTGCTCATGGTCTTCCCTTTCTTTCCCTTTGAATATTATCCTTTGCTCTTCTGGCTCCATCTCCGTTGATAACGATAACGCCATATTTAATTTCCTTAAAACAAGAGGGAAAGAAAAAAGATTAGGATCGATTATTTATATTTTTCTCTACAATTATATATAGGGCAAATGGCAAAAAGGCCCATCACATGGGACTTAAATGCATTTTAGTCCACAAAAAAAACAGTCTCTCAATTAAGCCCATCCCCATGTCTTTAGTCTAAAATACCCTCAATAATATAATTCTTAACAATTCCACCCATTATGCTCTAACTTTCTTAATATTACACATTGACCCCGGATTTAAACAAATATATCACATTTACCCCCAAAACTTTTTTTTTTCAGAAAATAATTTTTTTTCTGAAATATTTTTTTCCGGCCAGATTCCGGCGTTGACTGCCGGAGACCGCCGGTCTCCGGAATTGACTTTTTTTTTTTTTTTTTTTTTTTTTTTTTTTTTGAAATTTTTTTTTTTCCTGAATTTTTTTTCCGGTCGGTCAACCACCGTTGACCGCCGGTCTCCGGCGTTGACTTTTTTTTTTTTTTTTTTTTTTTTTTGTTTGAATTGTTTTTTCTTAGAAAAAAAATATTTTAATTAATATTACTGTCTTGACTACTAAATTACTGTCTCAGACAGTAATATTACTTTTTGGGACAGTAATATTATGAATATTATTTTTCCGAACAGTAATATTATTAATATTATTATCTAAGACAGTTAAATTACTGTTGAAGACAGTAATTTAACATCCAAGACAGTAATATTAATTAAAACAAATTTTTTTGCAAGGAAAAAAATTAAAAAAGAAAAAAAAAAGTCAATTAACAGTTAAATTACTGTCTCCGACAGTTAAATAACTGCTGGAGACAGTAATTTAGCAACGAATACAGTAATATTAATTAAAAATATTTTTTTTAAGAATAAAAAAGTCAATTAACAGTTAAATTACTGTCTCCGACAGTTAAATAACTGCTGGAGACAGTAATTTAGCAACGAATACAGTAATATTAATTAAAAATATTTTTTTTAAGAATAAAAAAGTCAATTAACAGTTAAATTACTGTCTCCGACAGTTAAATAACTGCTGGAGACAGTAATTTAGCAACGAATACAGTAATATTAATTAAAAATATTTTTTTTAAGAATAAAAAAGTCAATTAACAGTTAAATTACTGTCTCCGACAGTTAAATAACTGCTGGAGACAGTAATTTAGCAACGAATACAGTAATATTAATTAAAAATATTTTTGAAGAAAAAAAAAACAGTCAATTAACAGTTAAATTACAGTCTCCGACAGTTAAATAGCTGCCGGAGACAATAATTTAGCAGCCAAGACAGTAAAATTAATAAAAATATTTTTTTTAAGAAAAAACAAAATTATTAAAAAAAAAAAAAAAAAAAAAAAAAAGTCAACGCCGGAGACCCCGGAAAAAATTTCGGGAAAACGAAAATTCAAAAAAAAAAAAACAAAAAAAAAAAAAAAAAGTCAACGCCGGAGACCGGCGGTTTCCGGCGGTCAACGCCGGAATCTGGCCGGAAAAAAATATTTCAGAAAAAAAATTTATTTTCTGAAAAAAAAAAAGTTTTGGGGGTTAATGTGATATATTTGTTTAAATCCGGGGTCAATGTGTAATATTTAAGAAGTTAGAGCATAATGGGTGGAATTGATAAGAATTAGGGTTAAAATTGGGGTCAAAATTGAAATTAGGGTTAAAATTGGTTAATTGATGAAATTGGGCTAAATTGGGGTGTAAATCTTGAAATTGGAGTTGAATTGGGTTTCAATGAATTGGGGGTAATTTTGGTATATATAAAGGGATTTTCCTTATTTGCAAATAAGTTTGAATGGGGTGGGTTTATTTGAGAAACAAAAAAGTTGGATGTCCCTTTTTTAATTAAGTGCCCTTGTCATGGGCCTATTTGCCATTACCCCTTATATATATTATATGTTGAACAAATTAAATATAATAGAGAATTAATGGAGAGGCTTAATTAATTACCAAATGTAGAAGTTGTTTGTATTGATACAGCATCATGCCATTTTGAGAGTACTGTGGAGACTCTAATTTTGATAACCCCTTGGCCAACATTTTCTGTGCATTCTTTTTTCTGTGCCGAGTCTTTAACCAAGTACCAATCGAGAGATTCGTCGCGAAAAGAGAAGTTGGGACTACCGAGGAGGAGGCAGCCCGGTTCTTTTTCAAGAACGTCGTCAAGTATTGGGGACTACTGAGGAGCATAATAAGCGATCAAGACCCACGCTTCACGGGGTGATTATGGACGGAATTTTTCAAGCTTTTGGGGTCAGAGTTTTGCTTCTCAACGAGTTTTCACTCCTAAACCGACGGGCAAACGGAGAGGGTGCCATACTCGAGTGCTAATTACGGCACTTCGTGTGAGCCAATCAAAAGGATTGGGCGAAACTCCTCGACGTGGCTCAATTTTCTTACAACTTGCAACGGAGTGAAGCCACGGGGAAGAGTTCATTCGAGCTTGCAACGAGACAACAACCGCTTCCGCCACACACTTTGGCTACGGCAACTGATGGAAGGAGTCCCGGAGCATTGAAGATGGCTAAGTCATGGAGGAACAAGCCGACTTAGCCCAGGCGTGCCTTGAGAAGGCTAAGCGATGAATGACGAAATGGGCAGACGACAAACGACGACCACGGGAATTCGACGTTGGGGCGCAAGTGATGGTGAAACTATTGCCCCAACAGTTCAAAGCGTTGCGGAGCATGCACAAGGGACTTGTGCGGAGGTACGAAGGACCATTTCCGGTGATCGCCAAAGTCGGTAAGTTTCGTATCGCCTAGAACTTCCAAGTTCTTTGAAAATCCACCCGCTCTTCCATGTGAGTATGTTGAAGCCTTATCACGTAAACAAGGAAGATCCGAGCCGCGGAGAGTCACACCGACACCACCCATCATGACTAAGTCATATGGTAAGGAGATCGAGGAAGTGCTCGACCGACAACTGAAGCGACGTAGGGGTGTTCCACCAAGTATTCAGTACCTCATCAAATGGAAGGAATTACCGAGTCCGAGGCAACGCGGGAGACTAAGGAAGACCTCAGGCAATTCCAAGATCGTCTCACTTGTTCGAGTCAACGAGGACGTCGCTGAATTAGGCGGAGAAGGATGTCACGGCCCTCCAGTTTTGGCCCAACCCTTTGTCAGTTTTCCTTGGGTTGGGAGGTGAAATAATTTATGGTCCCGAATTCGTTTAATACAGAGGTGTTGTCTTAAGTGTTATGACACTTGAATAAACATGCAGCGAAAATATAGATAACAATACTCAGAATTAAAAATGTTCACAAGTAAAGACTTGTGAACTTGCCCTTTACAGGACGAAAAAAATATATTAAAATCAGTATTCCAAGAATACAAACGGAAGAGGTGCGAAAACTTCTTCCTTACAAATGAATCATTCTCATGATCATTCTTACAATCAAATCTAGATACAAAAAGAAAAATATTAAAAATTCTAGATTTCAAAGATGTACTCGTGAGGAGTACGTAAAGAACTTATGAATGAATCACTATCTTGATCATTCTTACAGCCAAGTCTAGAAACATATATGCTAAACAATCTAGACTACAAAGAATGTACTTATGAGAAGTACGTAAAGAATGTACTCATTAGGAGTACGTAAAGAATGTACTCACGAAGAGTACGTAAAGAATGTACTCATGAAGAGTACAAACAACCGATTCTAAAACCACACTAAAACACTCATGTATTCTTTTCAGCTCTCGGTTTTTATTTCGTAGAATCGATCAATTTCATTGAGTATTGAAATCGATATTTATAGACATTTCAAGCTTCCACTCCTCAGCCTATGATCTGCAAGAAAACCAACCACAAGAGCACTCAAGAAAATGGGTTAGTGGGTTAGTTTAGAAGTTAAGATAAAATCCACAATTTAATCCACTAAGCACTACTTAACCCACTAAGTACTACACTTAACCCACTAAGCACTACTTTTTCAATAACTAAAATTTAGTTTAAAAAATAAGGGAGTTAAAAATAAAACGTGGAAATTCACGTGTTTCAAACTCCCCCTTTTTAACTTTCTGATCAAAACTAAATTTTAGCTTAACTCCCCCTGAGTCATTGCTTGAACTCCCCCTAAATTTGACAACCAACATTAACATAAAAGATCAAAGGGAAAATAAAAGCTGAACAAAACCAAGTATTGTTCATTAAAATAAATTAAAGTAGACTATCTTAGGTCTCCTCAGTATCAGCTGTTGTTCCTCCATCACTAGCACTGGACCCACTGCTTTCCTCTGCTCCTTGAGCTTCACCATCATTTTTCGCTCCTTCTTCATTAACTCCTTGCTCTCTGCCTCTGGCATCCAAAGGATGAGAAGTCCCTGCTTCAATCTTCATGACTAGCTTTTTCTCCCCCTTTTTGATCAGAAAGATCTCTCTGAAGTATTTCCACCATGCACTGATGATAGGTGATCTGAACTAGGGAGTGAGTAAGCTGTTTTCACAAAATAAATCTCGAGAAACAGAAATAAGGATGTCAGGAGTGTTGTCAACATGAGGAGCAACACCTTCAGTACCAAGATTATTTTGATATGATTCAGTTTAGAGAAAATTATCTCCATTCCAGGGAAAATCTTGGACATGAGGAGCTTTGAGAAAATTTTGATAAAGAGTTATCATGCCAAGTGGAGTGTGAAGATGTTCTGATTCATCTTGACCCAAATTTTGAGAAAGCAGAATGGAGTAGATGAGAGAGGGATTTAAAACGATTGCCAAAAAGAGTTTTACAAACTTCAGTAAAATCACCATGATTATCCTCATCAATCACAGCACGAGTTTGTAAATGAGAGTTGATAATTTTGGGAGAAAAACAAATAGAATTTCGCTCAAAAACTTTTCCAAAGTGTGGAGAATTTTTCTTTAATTTTTTTTTTTGTAAATAGGCATAAACATTCCTTCACAACAGAAGGATCATAAGGACAGACAACCTCAACTAGACTAAGGATTTTTCTTTGATCAAGAAAGACAGTGATCCTATATCTATCAAACTCATCCTTGGAAATTTTCTTTTCCTCAATGAATTGGCAATTCATGATTTGAGGACTCAAATTTGAATCAGATTCAAAATAAAAAGTAGGACTGAAGGCATTGTTTACCTCAAAAGGAGTTGACATATTCTTCCCATCCAAGTCTAGCTCTTCATCCGCTGAGTGTTCCTCTTCTTCTGGTTCTTCAAGTTCATCTGGGATGTATGCTGGCCCAGGTGATGCAACAGGTGGAGCAGCATCTTCTTCCATTGTCATCACTTTTCTCTTTATCTTCAACCTGGGAAGGTGGTGCATCCACTTGAACAGCTGTCTCTGCCAGAGTTTCCAGAGGATCTTCATTTGGAGCTGAGGGTGTAGGAAGTGAGGTTTCTTCTGTGGTGGCAAAGTCCTCGGCATCAGCAGTGGTGATATCTACATGCTCGGCAAAGGACATCCCAGAAAAGTCTGGCATTTCCTCATCTTGATAAGGAACAACATCCTCAGCAACATTTTGAGAAGCATTGTCTGAGACAGTAGGTGCAACAGCATTTTCAGGAACATGTGCAACAACATCTTCGGAAACATGATGTTGAGAGGGAGTTGCTGCCATGTTGGACTGAAATGTCTCCCCCTGAGTTGATGCTGGTGGAGGTGAGTCTTTGGAAGATGACCCAGTGGAGCTTGAGGAGAGAGCTTGGGCTTGGTTCTGCAAAAGTAGGATCTCCTTCTTTCTCATCAGTTTCTTCATCAATCAAATGAAGGCCTCTTGGTGGGTTTGGCCTATCTGGAGTGCGACCGACTCTGCCGCTTCTTCTTCCACCTCTGCCGCCTCTGCTGGGAGAATGTCCTCCCCTCCGGCGTTGTGATCCAGTAGCATTCAGATCTGGGAAGGGATTCATGCGCTTAGACCGGCGAGTAGGAAACCTTCCTAGAGTGAAAGAGGGACCCAGGTTCTGAAAAACGTCTGGGTCAATCGGATTCAGCTCGTCGCCGGAACCAATGAAGCTGGTCGGCATGGCTTCAAGGTTGACAGGATGAACGATGATGGCTAGATTAGGGTCTGCTGGTTCAGGTGCTGCAGCATCCTTGTGCACATCATCAACGGCTGGAAGAGGATTTCTAGGAGGAGATGCCATGATACAGTAGATAAAAAATTGCTTCTTGTGCTTTTGATTTTTGAGCGTGAATTTTCAAAAAAAGAAGCACGAAATTTATAAGCCCTAATTTTTCTTGAAAAAAAAATTGAAGTGGAGAAGGTGAAGAAGTGGTGTGCGTTTTTCTTGGAGAAAGTGTGATTAAGGAGAATAAAAGGTCTACGTGGCAGTTTAAAACAAAAACGTGACACATGGCATAATAAGGAGTGGACTTAGTGGAAGATAAAAGACTAACCCATGTACCCCATGACCCATATAAATAGTGATAATTCAATAAAAATAATAGTAATAAAAATAATAACAGTAGCACTCACGAAATATATATTCACAAAAATAAAAAACACATTTATTAATGATTAATAGTGTGAGAAAAAATTGGCTAACAGGCATAGATTTTATTATATATATAATTTTTTTTTTTAACTCTTATTTTCAAGTCAAACAATTCACATGGAACATGATCAAGTGTTCAGTTTGAAGGTTCCTCAGTTACTAAGATATGACTATCAAAATAGAGGAGTTTGACTTATGTGAGTGTAATTATTCCCTAAATGTTTACATGAAGCATGATCACGTTTCAAGGTAAAAGACTTCCAGTTACTGATTTAGAAAATAATCCATCACAGTGAAGTCATTATTTAATGAAGCTAAGCTTCAGTAAATTATGTTGCAGCTTAAGATATTTGATGAGGTGCTGCAACACATTTCAGGACATGTTTATTGAGTACACATCCCGAGAGATTTTCTGAGTTTAGAAAACCTCTCATAATCTAATGCCTTTGTAAAGATGTCAGCCAGCTGATCTTCTGTAGGAATGTACTTTAAGCACACTATATTTTTCTCAACTATATCACGAATAAAATGATGTTTAATATCTACGTGTTTAGTTCGTGAGTGTTGAACAGGATTTTTTGAAATGTCAATAGCACTTGGAATTATCACAATATATGGTCAGGGTGTCACTGGTCAACCCATAATCTCCCAACATTTGTTTCATCCAAATTAGTTGACCACAACATCCTCCAGCAGCTACATATTCTGATTCAGCTGTTGAAAGAGATACACAATTTTGCTTTCTACTAAACCATGAAACCAAATTATTCTCCAAAAAGAAACATGCACCTGAAGTGCTTTTTCTGTCACTAATATGCCCAGCCCAATCAGAATCACTAAACCCTATCAAATTAGTATTAGTGTCTTTGAAAAACTGAATATCTAAGTCTACTGTACCTGCAACATACCTAATAATCCTCTTCACAGCTTTAAGATGAGTGACTTTGGGATTAGCTTGATACCTGGCACACACGCAAACACTAAACAGAATATCAGGTCTGCTTGCAGTTAGGTACAGAAGGCTTCCAATCATGCTTCTGTATAGGGTGCTGTCAATATCTTCAGCAACATCGTCCTTGGACAGCTTTTGACTTGAACCCATTGGAGTTTTCATGTGCTTGGCTGACTCCAACTCAAACCTTTTGACCAGATTGAGAGCATACTTCTTTTGATTTACAAAAATTCCTTCACCTGTCTGTTTGATTTGGAGTCCTAGGAAGTAATTCAACTCTCATACCATGCTCATTTCAAAAGTGTGAGACATAGAATCTACAAAAGACTGTAAAAGGTTAGCACAAGTAGAACCAAAAACAATATCATCAACATATATCTGTACAATAATGATATGGTTATTTGTTCTTCTAACAAATAGAGTTCTGTCTGCCTCTCCTATGGTAAAATGTATTTCAAGTAAGAAGTCACTGAGTCTTTGATACCAAGCTCTAGGAGCTTGTTTAAGACCGTTTAAGACCATACAGAGCCTTCTTAAGCTTGAAAACATGATTAGGCTTGGCAGAATTTTCAAAACCCTTGGGTTGCTCTACATATGCTTCTTCATTTAAAACACCATTTAGACATGCACTTTTGATATCCATCTGATACAATTTGATTTTAAGAAAACAGGCTATAGCAAGAAGTAACCTAATAGATTCAATTCTAGCTACTGGAGCAAAAGTCTCATCAAAGTCTATACCCTCAATCTGAGTATAACCTTGTGCTACTAGCCTAGCCTTATTTCTAACCACTGTACCTTTTTCATCAGTTTTGTTTTTGAAGATCCACTTAGTTCCTATCACATTTACATGGCTTGGTCTGGGAACTAAGTACCAAACATCATTTCTGATGAACTGATTCAGCTCTTCATGCATTGCATTAATCGAAAACTCATCCTTCAGTGCTTCTTCAATATTCATTGGTTCGACTGAAGACACAAAACAAGTGGTTCCAGTTAGTGCACATTCAGAAGATAAATTTGCAAATCTTACCATATCTCTGTAATTCACTCTCTCTTTTCTTCTGGTCCTTATCCCATCAAAGATATGTCCCACAACTTGAGTCGAGGGCTGATTTTTCTGGATTCTACTTGATGGTTCCTTTCTGCAGACATCATGAGTTGGCTGCAATTCAGCTTCTGTGCTCTCTGTAGGAAGTATTGAGTCAGATGTGGTAACACTTGGCTCAACACCCTCTTCTCTTGATACTGGACTGTTTATTTCTGGAGCATCTGTGGCAGTAGTGTCTCCTCCGGTTGTTTCTCTTTCAGCAATCAGGTCATCAACTTAATCTTCAGCTGTTTTACTGCGGAGATCAGCAAAATCATCAAATACCACATTTACAGATTCAACAATGGTTTGAGTTCTTAAGTTATATACACTATAAGCATGACTGTTATTAGAGTATCCAAATAAACTCAAATCATTTTTTGAATCAAATTTAGCTAGATGATCTCTATCATTTAGGACATAGCAAACACATCCAAACACATACATATACTCTAGATTGAGTTTCTTACCATAAAGAGTTTCGACACACACAAACACATATTTTTTACCACCTAGGCTTTCTACCTCTATAGGACCCATAAGATCCATATGTACAAGTTCAAAACAAATGGTGGTACCAACGCGTTGTAACACTTTGTATGGCACTCTAGTTTGCTTTCCCTTCTGGCACATTCCGCATATATGAATGTCCTTGATCTTGAGATCTGGAATTCCTCTTATGGCATTGTACTTGTTGAGCAGCTTCAGATTTTTGAAGTTTGTGTGCCCTAGATTCTGGTGCCACAGCTCTACTTCACTTACTCTTGAGCTTTTGCATGAGATGGTGTCACCTGTTTGATAACAATTATCCATTAACCTGGAACCTGTCAGTACACAATGATTTTGATTATCAAACACAGAACAACAGTACTTATGAAATTGAACACGTAGATCATCATCACACAATTGACTAATACTGATGAGATTTGACCCCAATCCTTCAACATGTAAGACATTTGAAAGTTTTGGAAGTGCATCAATACTGAGTGTTCTACGTCCAACCACTTTGCCTTTAGCTCCTCCTCCATAGGTTACATGTCCACCATTGAGTGTATGGTAGTTTGATAGAAACTCTTGAGTTCCAATCATATGCCTAGAGCATCCACTATCAAAGTACCATGAACCTGAAATATTAGCATTTAAAGAGGTGTATACTGCTTTGCACAAAAGTTTACCTTTGGGAGTCCATATTTTACACTCTTTTTTGGTAAATTCTACCTTTTTCTTTGACGTGTTCCTTGGAGTGATGTGGCTTATTTTATACAACATTTTGTCACTACTGCGTTTTTCACAAAATGGACGAATGTGTCCTGGTGAGAAACAGTAATGACAAACATAACCTCTTATTCTGGAATCTGGAGTGGTGACTGTGGACTTCCTAGTGAATCATGACGCGTAGTTGCTAGACGTCAATCTTGATTCGTTGGGTGATTAAGGTGAAACGAGCTTCATCTTAATCGTAACTCTAAGGGACGAGTTTTGACCACAAAGAGTTGTGGGCCCACGGCTAGCTTACACCTGAACCATCGAGGGTCACACTGCTCGTGCACATGAGATCTTTGAATAAACGGTCAGAGATAAAATAGTTTATCTTTGCATGATTGAAAGTCAATACGATTGAGTCCAACATTCGTAATTTGAAATTACGAATGAGAATAAGAAAAGGAAAAGAATAGGCGAACGTGTTAGTGAACTTTCTAAATCGGGAAGTTTCCAAATTTAGAAAGTGCACTGAACTAGGGTTTCCACTTTTGGAAAGTTGGAAAATGAAAGATGGCACTCGTAATGACAAGGATATTGTAATGATTCCGAAAATGTAATTGTTGCAATTTTCCGATCATTGAATTGAGAGAGACGAGCAAGTAAAGGAACTAACGAGCTTAAGCTGTTGGGCCCGGTCCAACTTAAGCCCGTTAGGGTTTTATGCAAGGGACTATAAATACATGATTTATAGGCCTTGCACAAACACACAAGACCTAACCCTAACCCTAGCCGTCCACCTCTCTCTCTCGGCCTCTCTCTCCCGCGGCCACCACCGCCGTCAACGCCGCCGTTTCGCCGGAATCGGCCGTTCATCGGCCGATTACTTTGGTAGCTTCTTTCCTTCTCTTTTTCTTCCGTTTTTCTAACTATTACGTGTCTAGTGCCACGTGTTTAGTAGATCAAAGTATACGAGGTGAAATCCGAGAGGAGGAAGATCAAAGATCGAAGAAACGAGGAGCAGCACACGAGCCGAAGCCGCACGCAACCCCACGCGCCGCCCGAAGACCGCGCGTGAGTTACACGCGCCGCCACGGCCCGTCTCACCGCTGCTGCCGCTGCACCGCTGCTGCCCCGATTGTACGGATTGGTTTCCGTAGCAATCTCGACTTGCTTAGCGCTTCAACCTCACGCTTCAAGAGGTAAACATTCGAATCCCTTGTTTTGATTTGTTTACGTTTAAGCTATATATTCATGTTTGCTTTCGTATGATTTTATGTGATTATGCGTAATCGTTTTAATCGTTGCAAGCATGTTAGTTGGTTTAAACGCGAGCATGTTAATTGGTTTAAATTCTGTTAAACATTTTAGCATGTATGTTGTTTTTTTTTAATTTCGCTGGAAGCGCAAATGTACGCAATTAATTGATTTTAATTTGTCGGGCATGTGCTTATGTGCTTTAAAGTCGTTTAAATCGCATTAAATTTTTGTTTTCCGCTGCGTACATGTGCCCGAAACCCAACAGCGGTATCAGAGCTCGTTGCGCAATTAATTGCGTTTATTTAATATGCTATGATTTTATGCATGTTCGATTTATTAAAGTAGTGATTGTTGTATTATGTAATTGGGAGTTTTCGTAAGTTTAAAATATTTTTGAAATATTGTTTAGAATTTTTCCAGCTTTAAAATTGTTTAAAATTGGAAAATCGGATCTGAAATTATTTTTAAATGTCGGTTTTTAATTTGTTCGGATCGAACCGGTCGGACCGGCCGGTTCGATGGTTGTGCACGATCCAATCGACCGAATCCAAGTGGATTCGGGTCGGTCAGACCGGTTCTCGGTCCGACTGACCCGGCCCACTGATTTGGGTCAATTGGACCGGGCAGAACCGGACCGTTTTGGTCCGAACCATTTCGCTGGAAAAAAAAAAAAAAAAAATCAGATTTCTAAAATTAAACTTAAAACAAATTGATTTTAATGTTTGGAAAATTATTTTCAATTAATCCCAATTAGATAATTGGATCGACAATCATCTATTTTAGTAAATAGGTGTTAGATTAATTAATTAATTTAAATTGTTAAATTGATTTCAATTAATAGAACACATATATAGTATTGATTATAAATTCAACTTAATTAGTAGTACCTCAACATTATTTGAATGATTTATGCTAGTTGAGGTTCTATAATTATTTTGAAAATCCGATAATTAATTAATGTAATTAATTATGTAGTTAGGTCGTATGTTCCTCTTAGGACAATATGCGCTTCCATATACCTTTAGAGAACATAGATGTAGGAATCACATAGACCAATCCAAAACCTTCTGATGAGATAAAACATTTTAATAAAAATCCCTCATTCTTAATTTAATTAAGAATCATTTCAAGCTATAAAGAAAAACCCAATCTGTTGAGTTATTTCTTTCCTTCTGCCAACGGTTGGATTATGTGTAGCCCTTTACTATAGTGCAGTAAGCCGTGTTAGCGGGGAGTGCTATGGTAGAGTAAGTTGTAATTCAATTGACATAGCGATGAAGGTAGCCATAGAAAAGGGTTATGTTGAATTAACGTGGTCGGCTAGATTAACTAGGGACTGCATTAGTTTGGCATAATCAAGTTCTGTGAGCATCTTTGATTGGTAGGTTAGACTTGACACACGACGATTTTGATATTCGCGAGATTAACTTAGGTCATTATCAAGTGTGAGGAAAATTAATTTAGGGTCATATTGTGGATATGATTGATTGTGATCTACCTTTGGGCAAATATAATCGGGCTAGATTAACTACGGGTTATATTTGTCTATTGGACCTAAAGCCCATTAAGAAAAATCAGTTTTCTCGTTTATCTACTAGAGGGAAGTGGAACTCGATAAAATTAGTGGGAGAACAATTAAATAACATAAGGCCAAACATTTAATTGTAACAATCATTTAACGCGAATCTCTAATAATCCTCTTCTCTATACCTCTCAAATAATCATGTCTAAGAATCCCATAATGTCAATCCTCGACAATAAACTCAATGGCCCTAATTACCTAGATTGGTTGCGTAGTCTTAAGCTTGTGCTAACCGTTGATGGGCGTCTCTATGTTTTGAACGAGAGACTTCCCGGCACTATACCTGACACAACGACTGATGCTGAGAAGGAAACTTATGAAGTTTGGAAGAAAGATGACACTCATGCTAGGTGCTATATGATAGCCGCCATGGAGCCCGCGCTTGCGAGGAAATATGAGTCTCACTTGCATGCTTTCGATATAAAGGCTCATCTCGATAGCATGTATAGTGAGAATATTAGGGCGTCGAGGTACGCTGCTACAAAGGAGTTGATCACGGCGAGACTGCGCGAAGGGACTTCGGTCCATGAGCACTGTCTCAAAATGATCACTCTCCTTGAAAAGCTAGTGAATCTCGATGTCACCCTCTCGGCCGAGCTCTCGTTGGATTTGATCCTGTTGTCTCTTCCTAGTTCCTATGAATTGTTCATAGTGAACTTCAACATGAACAAACTAGATCCTCCCTTGGATTAGTTAATGAACATGTTGGTCAGTTTCGAGTCCACCATTAAGAAAGAGAAGTCTGTTCTCATTGTTGTTACTTCTGGAAAGAATAGTTCTCCCCAAAAGAAGAGAAAGGAAAGAGTTCCCTTTCCAAACAGCAAGTTCGAAGTGGGTGAAGGTAGTGGGGGCCCCTAAGGCGAAATTCAACAAAACGTAGTGAGATATTAATGATAAAGAACTTTGGCATTCCCGGAAACCCAACTACAAACATATTAGGATATGGGGTTTTCCCGCTTATGTGAAGAGATTAGTGGGAGATAAGTTGGATAGTAAATCCGACTTGTGCTATTTTGTGGGGTATCCCGAAGATTCAATGGGACACGAATTCTATTATGTCAAGGAAGCAAAGACGTTTGTTTCAAGAAATGCCACCTTTTTTGAAAGGGAGTTTCTATCCGATAGAAAAGGCAGCATGATAGAACTTGAAGTAGTTCAAGAACCACAAAGTGAAATTCAAACGCAAGAACAAGCAATCGAACCAATACAACAAACCACTAATATACCTCCTGAACCTACGGTGCGTAGATCCGAAAGAGTTCGGAAAATGCCGGATAGGTTATTCCTCCTCGAAAATGATGAAGATCATGTTGATCTTGGACGAGATCCAAGAACATACAATGAGGCCGTATCGGATGCGGACATGGGACATTGGCTAACTGCCATGAAATCCGAAATGGACTCCATGTACTCCAACAAGGTGTGGACCTTGGTAGATCCACCTAAGGGAATTGTTCCTATAGGCTGCAAGTGGATCTATAAGAAGAAAATTGGAGTGGATGGAAAGGTGTCGACCTATAAAGCTAGATTGGTAGCAAAAGGATACACTCAAAGGCAAGGTGTTGACTATGAGGAAACCTTTTCGCCAGTCGCGATGCTGAAGTCCATTAGGATTTTGCTGGCCATAGCTGCGTGGTACGACTACGAGATATGGCAAATGGATGTGAAGACCGCCTTCCTTAATGGAGATATTGAGGAAGAAATTTACATGGCGCAGCCGGAAGGCTTCATATCTTCTGGAAGTAAGCAAAAGGTTTGCAAGCTCCAGCGATCCATTTATGGATTGAAACAAGCATCCCGAAGTTGGAACATTAGGTTCGACTCAACTATCAAAGAGTTTGATTTTGAGAAGAATCCGTAGGAACCTTGTGTATACAAGAAGGTTAGTGGGAGGACACTGATATTTTTAGTGCTTTACGTTGATGACATTCTGCTCATTGGGAATGATGTAGGAATGTTGCAGCAAACGAAAGCATGGTTGTCCACACGTTTCTCAATGAAGGATTTGGGAGAAGCATCTTATGTATTAGGAATACGCATCTATAGAGATAGAGCAAGAAAGATGCTTGGTTTATCCCAAAGCCTGTACATAGACACCGTTATGAAACGGTTTAGCATGAAAGAATCCAAGAAGGGATTCTTGCCAATGTCCCATGGCGTTCGTCTCTCGAAATCTATGAGTCCGCAAACACCTAGTGAAGTCGAGGAGATGAAAAGGACGCCCTATGCTTCTGCCATAGAAAGCATAATGTATGGCATGCTATGTACGAGACCCGATATTGCATATGCTGTGAGTGTCACAAGCAGATATCATTCAAACCCTTGCCCGGCTCACTGGAAAGCCGTGAAAGATATCCTCAAGTACTTGCGAAGGACTAAGGATATATTTTTGGTCTATGGGGGGTGCCGAATTGAAATTAGAGGGTTTTACCGACTCTAGTTTTCAATCGGACGTGGACGACTCTAAGTCGAATTCTGGATTTATATTCACGCTTAATGGTGGTGCCGTGTGTTGGAAGAGTTCCAAGCAAAGCACGACGGCCGATTCCACTACCGAAGCGGAATACATTGCAGCGTCTGAAGCTGCAAAAGAAGGGACTTGGATAAGCAAATTCATCCAAGAGTTGGGTGTCATTCCTGATGCTAGTGATCCAGTACCGTTGTACTGTGATAACACCGGAGCCGTGGCGCAAGCTAAGGAGCCACGATCTCATCAGAAGTCGAAGCATATTCTGAGGAAGTATCACGTGATCCGAGAGATCATTGATAGAGGTGAAGTTAAGGTTGAACGAGTCACCTCGGAAGAGAACGTTGCAGACCCCTTCACGAAGCCTTTGCCGAGATCGGTCCATGAGAAACATCGAGAGTCGATGGGATTGAGATTTATGGGTAGTTGGCTTTAGGTCAAGTGGGAGATTGTTAGAGTAGGTGACCAACAAGCCAACATGTGGCTGTGGTCTTTCGTATTTATTATTGTAATAAACGAACCTTTATCCGTATTAATGATAAAACACCTTGGCATTCTATATCTTTGTCCATTTGTCACAAGCATAGATATAGTCCTTACAGTTATTACAAGTACTAGTAATTGATCGTTAGGATCGTGAGATATTTACTCAAGTATTATAACTGTTAAACGTGTTCCTAGTCGAAGGGTTACGCCACTAATGAGGATATCGGCCTTTCCCATTAAGACTAGCACTTGGTGTATGTGTACTGCATCTCATCAGTAAACGGTATTGTGATATCGGCATACATAAGTGGGTGCTCGTAAGTTGACGAGTTCACTGAACTCCCTCACCCTAGAAATCTTTAAGTGGTTCCCAATAATCGAGTAGAGATATCTATGGTATAGTTGTACACCATTAGTCCTTATGACCTAGACATCACCGTGACTTCACTAGAGGACCAGCTGTATCGTGACCTGTCCCTGAGTTCCACCGAGGACCATCCCAAGGGCCAGTGTTCGTGCAGTCCGAAATCTAGTGGGAGGTCTGTGCATTGTAGTCGGGGATTCGATCGCTAGAATAGTCTTGGATGTCCTGTGTGTTCTGAAAGTTTGTAATCATTCTAAGTCTCTGGCCAGAGCTGACTAAGTGATGATTAGAGGATTCAATTCTCTAAGTCATGCACGTGACGATTACAATACTTAGAACGATCGCACCGTCATTGAACATATAAAGATGTCTCGATGAACCAATGCCTCTAGTTCAATCGGGACATATGAATCGAAGGGACCGTACTGTACGTTAACTATATCTGAAGGTTCTTGCATGCACTTCATTTGTATCTAGGGAATCATGACGCGTAGTTGCTAGACGCCAATCTTGATTCGTTGGGTGATTAAGGTGAAACGAGCTTCATCTTAATCGTAACTCTAAGGGACGAGTTTTGACCACAAAGAGTTGTGGGCCCACGGCTAGCTTACACCTGAACCATCGAGGGTCACACTGCTCGTGCACATGAGATCTTTGAATAAACGGTCAGAGATAAAATAGTTTATCTTTGCATGATTGGAAGTCAATACGATTGAGTCCAACATTCGTAATTTGAAATTACGAATGAGAATAAGAAAAGGAAAAGAATAGGCGAACGTGTTAGTGAATTTTCTAAATCGGGAAGTTTCCAAATTTAGAAAGTGCACTGAACTAGGGTTTCCACTTTTGGAAAGTTGGAAAATGAAAGATGGCACTCGTAATGACGAAGATATTATAATGATTCCGAAAATGTAATTGTTGCAATTTTCCGATCATTGAATTGAGAGAGACGAGCAAGTAAAGGAACTAACGAGCTTAAGCTGTTGGGCCCGGTCCAACTTAAGCCCGTTAGGGTTTTATGCTAGGGACTATAAATACATGATTTATAGGCCTTGCACAAACACACAAGACCTAACCCTAACCCTAGCCGTCCACCTCTCTCTCTCGGCCTCTCTCTCCCGCGGCCACCACCGCCGTCAACGCCGCCGTTTCGCCGGAATCGGCCGTTCATCGGCCGATTACTTTGGTAGCTTCTTTCCTTCTCTTTTTCTTCCGTTTTTCTAACTATTACGTGTCTAGTGCCACGTGTTTAGTAGATCAAAGTATACGAGGTGAAATCCGAGAGGAGGAAGATCAAAGATCGAAGAAACGAGGAGCAGCACACGAGCCGAAGCCGCACGCAACCCCACGCGCCGCCCGAAGACCGCGCGTGAGTTACACGCGCCGCCACGGCCCGTCTCGCCGCTGCTGCCGCTGCACCGCTGCTGCCCCGATTGTACGGATTGGTTTCCGTAGCAATCTCGACTTACTTAGCGCTTCAACCTCACGCTTCAAGAGGTAAACATTTGAATCCCTTGTTTTGATTTGTTTACGTTTAAGCTATATATTCATGTTTGCTTTCGTATGATTTTATGTGATTATGCGTAATCGTTTTAATCGTTGCAAGCATGTTAGTTGGTTTAAACGCGAGCATGTTAATTGGTTTAAATTATGTTAAACATTTTAGCATGTATGTTGTTTTTTTTTTATTTCGCTGGAAGCGCAAAGGTACGCAATTAATTGATTTTAATTTGTCGGGCATGTGCTTATGTGCTTTAAAGTCGTTTAAATCGCATTAAATTTTTGTTTTCCGCTGCGTACACGTGCCCGAAACCCAACACTGTATGCCCTATTGAATTTCTGAATTTGGAATGCAACATTGTTGAGACATTCCTCTGCATCATCATCATATTCCGGAGCAACATCTTCTTTCTCCAATTCTGCCTGGAGTGCATTTGAGATAGCCTTCCCTTTCTCCTTTCTTTGATCTTCAAAGTTCATTTCTCTAGACTTTAGACTACCAATTAAGTCGTCCAGCCTTAGAGATGATGTGTCTTTGGCCTCTTCAATAGCAGTAACCGTCATGCTGAATCTTTCTGGGAGAGTTCTCAATACCTTATTCACCAGTGTCTCATTGCTTAAAGGACCACCTAAGGATTGAAATTCATTAGCTAAATCAATCAATTTCTCATTGTACTGAGAAATTGTTTCAGTTTCTTCCATTCTCAGTCTCTCAAATTTGGAAGAGAGTAATCTGAGCTTGGTTCTCCTGACACTGTCTGATCCTTCACAATGTAGCTGTAGAACCTCCCATGCATCCTTTGCAGAAGTGCATACTGAAATCAATTTAAACATTGTTAAATCTACTGAATTGAAGATTGCATTTAACGCCTTTGAGTTTTGATTGGCATTTGATAGATCATCTGCTGTCCATCGTAATTCTGGTGTTGGAAATACATCCCCATCTGCATCTGTGATAGTTGGTGCCTTCCATCCAGTGAGTATGGATCTCCAGGCTCTCTCATCAATAGCTTTGATGTATGCCCTCATCTTGACTTTCCAGTAGGTGTAGTTTGTGCCGTCGAGTACAGGAGGTCGCATAGAAGCAGTCATCTGAGTATCCATCACGAATTCGTTTCTGAAAAAGAAAATAGGAACAAACACTTAGTATACGTCAAGTGTTGGCTCTTGATGCCAATTGAAATAATTTATGGTCCCTAATTCGTTTAATACAGAGGTGTTGTCTTAAGTGTTATGACACTTGAATAAACATGCAACGGAAATATAGATAACAATACTCAGAATTAAAAATGTTCACAAGTAAAGACTTGTGAACTTGCCCTTTACAGGACGGAAAAAATATATTAAAATCAGTATTCCAAGAATACAAACGGAAGAGGTGCGAAAACTTCTTCCTTACAAATGAATCATTCTCATGATCATTCTTACAATCAAATCTAGATACAAAAAGAAAAATATTAAAAATTCTAGATTTCAAAGATGTACTCGTGAGGAGTACGTAAAGAACTTATGAATGAATCACTATCTTGATCATTCTTACAGCCAAGTCTAGAAACATATATGCTAAACAATCTAGACTACAAAGAATGTACTTATGAGAAGTACGTAAAGAATGTACTCATTAGGAGTACGTAAAGAATGTACTCACGAAGAGTACGTAAAGAATGTACTCATGAAGAGTACAAACAACCGATTCTAAAACCACACTAAAACACTCATGTATTCTTTTCAGCTCTCGGTTTTTATTTCGTAGAATCGATCAATTTCATTGAGTATTGAAATCGATATTTATAGACATTTCAAGCTTCCACTCCTCAGCCCATGATCTGCAAGAAAACCAACCACAAGAGCACTCAAGAAAATGGGTTAGTGGGTTAGTTTAGAAGTTAAGATAAAATCCACAATTTAATCCACTAAGCACTACTTAACCCACTAAGTACTATACTTAACCCACTAAGCACTACTTTTTCAATAACTAAAATTTAGTTAAAAAAATAAGAGAGTTAAAAATAAAACGTGGAAATTCACGTGTTTCAGGAGGTTAAGAAGCCCAAAACTTAACTCAAGTAGGGTTAGGCCAAGTTGGCCCAAATGTATAGAGATAGGTAGAGATTCTTGGAGGATTCTAGAAAGCTTTATAGAACCATCCCTTGTAGATATTTTGTATGAATATCATGCAGTATTCTAGTGAAAAACTTCTAGCCGTTAGATCAAATAGATTTCCATCGTCCATTAAGAAGGTGGTCTAGTATAAATAGGGTAGCATTCTCATTTGTAATCATCCAACAAAAGATCCAACAAGAATCCAAGCACTTAAGCAATAAAAGTTGTTTGTGATGGGCCGAGTAATTAGTCAGTCCATCACTACAACATAAACAACGCCTTCACCACATTCAGATGCTTCAGATTCTTTTCCAGCTTCAGACGATTCAGCCTTATCCAAGTGTTCAACTCAGAAGTGCTCGTCCATAGCCTTGTTGGACGGGAAAGGTATCTTAAATAGAAGACATACAAGAAATTCGTGATGATATGGTATAAGCTTTTCCTTAGCTTCTGAACATTGTCACACTCTCACCACACTGCAAACTCTGTCATTTTACAATCAATAACTTCGTTATGTAAGCTATTTTTGGCTACGATTTTACGTTTATTGCAAGTTTCTTGATCGCCTTTTAATGCACAATTGCGCATGGATTAGAGCCAGCAACGGCTGCCGACGAGAGAAAAAAAAATATGATTTAAAATTCAGATCTAAAAATATCGTATCTAAAAATATCGGTTAAAACAAAAAGGAAAAATAAAAAGCGTTGGCACGTTTATGAAAAAGAAAAAAAAAAAAAAAAAAAAAAAAAAAAAAAAGGAAAAAATAAAATAATACTTACTCCAAGTAACTCTGCTCTGGAACCACCGCGAAGATGAAGACCTCCAATGCATCCCGCCGGCGGATATTCGCCGGCGAACAAAAATCTCGAACGAAGACCGCCGCGGTCTCTGCATCCACGGAGGTCGGTGCAAGCGGCGGCGCGTAGAGGTTGTTCGTAAGGAGAAGTCGCCGGAACATGTGGTGTTGCCGGTGCACGGCGAGCGGCCGGAAATCTGCGAGCGACCGGAAATCTCGAAAACAGTGATGAACGAAGACGAAATGCATACATTTTGCAACTGAGGAACGAGAAACGGAATTGGGAAGAGAATGCAGAAAAAAACTGACGAACAGTATAAATTGGGAAATGCGAGTGATAGAGATTTGATTTTCTGCTCTGACAAGTTTGTTAATTGGGTATGTGTTTGTTGTGCACAAGTTTGTTAATAGGGTAAATGTTTGTTGTGCAGAATTGGAAAAACACATAAAAAAGAGTAAAATAAAATCGAGACGCTGATGATTTAATTCACAGCTGCTCCTGCGCAAGTAAGTATGAGCCAACACATACATAACATGGAATAAGAAAAAATAGTGCCACATATATAACTAATAAAAAAAAGACTAGTTCCGGAAGCTTAGTGCCAGTCCCAGATCTTCGAATATAACAGATTAACGCAAAATAAAATAGTAAACGATCATTAGAGTCCTAATAATTGTTTGCATAACTAACAGACAATCTAAGCCGCATAAGATCCCAACTATAAGATATCTTTCACATCTACTATAAGATGTCTTCCACTTCCACCACTACTCCCATAGCCGCCCCCATACCATGCATAACTATCATCGTCGGGCCCACCATGCATATATATTCACCCCCATAAATCACCGGGGGATCGGTGTAAGTCGCAAACCCAAAACCGCGATACTTTCTTGTCCTTCATTATCACTGCAGGGTTTGTAATTAATCTCTCCATATTTACCAAAATGCTCAATAAATTGTGTTGCATTATCAGCCACATAACAGAATATCACAAGAAGCAACAATAATTATAAATACTTGCGAAATATTAGGACTGATGTTGTCATATCGTTTCAAGATTCTGTAAGAGATTTTTACGTAAAGGTGAATAAGAAAGACAGCGTTTGCATGCAGGTATACGAGGAGCTAAGCACAAGATACTCGATGAATCTTTTAAGATTTTCTCTTTTTTATAATACTAACTTCTTCTATCACATTACTCAAATATTGACAGCAATTTTTATTTTATTTTATTTTTCTACAGTGCCACTCATTTAGGCTGACTGAGCTTTTTGAACTTAAGCTCCAACTTCTGGTGATCCTGCAATTTTTTCATTCAACTCCCATCCTACATAACTTTAATCGCAGTTCACTAATTACTGGATTATATTAATCAGTTCGTAGCTACAATAACTGTCTATTAACCTTATTTGAACTAGGGGTGAGCAAAAAAATCGAAAAACCGAACCGAAAAAGCCGTTTTAAACCGTACCGAATAGCAAACCGCATGTACGGTTTTTTATTTTTGAAATACCAAATTATTCGGTTCGGTATGGTGGGAAGGTAAATAACCGAACCGAAAAACCGAACCGATCGAAACTATAAAATGACTTCATTTTATATAATATATGTATTATTTTACCTAATATTATTTATTTTCTATCTTTCAATTACTTGTCTCATTCTAAGCATTTGTTCATAAATTGAGACATTGTATTTTATTTATTTAGTAAGTAAAAATTTACTTGAGTTCATGGTTTTAATAATGTGGTAGATGAAAGTAGGAAAAAAAATGAAGCATAATACATCATCTAAATTACGTTAAGTCCTATGAAATTAAAGATTTTACCGCAAAACTTTTTATCTAAAATTTTATCCCAATTATTTGCCTGTACACCAAAAATTAGCCTGGGATTATTACATAAAAATTAAGCCAATATTAAAATTAATCGCAGTTCACTAATTACTGGATTATTAAAACTAAAAAAATATCGCCCACCGTGGGGCTCGAACCCACGACCACAAGGTTAAGAGCCTTGCGCTCTACCAACTGAGCTAGACGGGCTGTTTGCTTCATTCCCATGTTTTAGAAATTTTCGTCGTAATTATTTCACACAGTCTCCGTAGAAGTGTACTCGTTTAGCCCAATAAGTAATCACACAGTCGAAGAATATTTGGCCCAGCCCACCTAGGTGAGATTTAATAGTTGGTCCAGTCCACCTAAGTCAGATTAATTATGAATGCTCGAATGCCTAAAACGTCACCGTATCGCATTGTCCGTGGCTCAAAATCAATCACATTTCACTCACAGCTTATGTATGGCATTCGGATTGCCCTCACATATCCAGCACCACCATTACCTACAAACTCACTCGTAAAAACTCTGAAACTTGAAAACATCCACCCAATTCAATCACAAAGATCAATTATTCGACCACCCTTCTCTTTGCAAAGGTATGATTTCATCATCCATTGTTGTTCTAAGATGAAACATATATGTCGGAATACTCAATCTTGAACTGCTTTTGCTTCCATCTTTAAATTATCCGGTGCACAATATGCAAGCTCCGACCATTTCAAGTGAATCTCTGCACTCTTGTGTAATACCCCACTTGGATTTAGGATTACATTCTTTTAAATGGGTAAGGAGAAAGAAAAGATTTAATCCTTTTCACAATTCCTGCCATGGTCTCTTGTTGAGATGTAGGTTTTCATCATGCCCTAGTGGCACCATTAATCTCGTTCCTAAGACAAAGAAACCTTCCCTAGGTGCTGCTTTTGCTCTTACATGGGCATTAGATGAACCCACAACCGGCAATGATGATTCTCCTATTCAAGAATCAGACCAATTAAATGACAACGATGGTGCAAATAATAAAGATGGTGGTGATGTGCAGAAACGAGGAATTTATCGGAGGCAAAAACTTCAAAACGGACGAATTGATGTTCGTGCACTGGCATTGAGATTACATTCTGCCACAACCGCAGACGATGTGGAAAGTATTCTCAAGGATATGGGAAATCTTCCTCTCCAAGTGTATTCGACCATTATTAGAGGTTTCGGCAAAGACAAGAAGGTTGACCCGGCGATGGCTCTCTTCGAGTGGCTCAAGAGAAAGAGCAACGAGGCCGATAGTCCGATTCAGCCCAATCTTTATATATACAACAGTCTTTTGGGAGCGCTGAAGCAAGCTGAAAGCTTTGATTTTGTTGATGATATCATGAATGACATGGCTGCAAAAGGGTTGCTTCCTAATGTCGTAACGTATAATACGTTGATGGGTATTTACATCGAGCACCGAAAAGAAGCCAAAGTTTTCGAACTCTTTGAAGAGATGCCGACCAAAGGTATATTTCCATCTCCGGCATCTTATTCGATTGTCTTGCTCGCTTATCGTAGACTCGAAGATGGATTTGGAGCTTTGACATTCTTTGTTGAGATAAGGGATAAGTTTCAGAAGGGTGAAATTGGAAAAGATGATGCTGGTGGAGAAGAAGAAGAAGACTGGGTAAATGAGTTTGCGAAGCTAGAAAATTTCACTATTCGTATTTGCTACCAAGTGATGCGTCGTTGGCTTGTTAATAGCAAGAATTTAAGCACGGAAGTATTGAGACTTTTGAAAGAGATGGATAAGGCTGGATTACAGCCAGGTCATGAAGAACACGAGCGCCTAATTTGGGCATGCACGCGAGAAGAACATTACATTGTGGTTAAGGAATTGTACGCTAGGATAAGAGAAATGACAAACACTGAAATAAGCTTATCGGTTTGTAATCACGTCATTTGGCTGATGGGAAAGGCGAAGAAATGGTGGGCAGCTTTGGAAATATATGAGGACTTATTGGATAAAGGGCCGAAACCAAATAACATGTCGTACGAATTGATCGTCTCACATTTCAGTATACTTTTGACCGCAGCTCGAAAAAAGGGTATTTGGAGATGGGGTGTAAGGCTGCTCAACAAAATGGAAGAGAAAGGCCTTAAACCAGGAAGTAGAGAGTGGAATGCCGTTCTTGTTGCTTGTTCAAAAGCTTCGGAAACTTCCGCAGCTATCGAGATATTCAAGAGAATGGTTGACCAAGGCGAAAAGCCCACAATCATTTCATATGGTGCATTGCTTAGTGCTCTCGAGAAAGGGAAACTGTACGATGAAGCCCTTCAAGTGTGGAAACACATGTTGAAAATGGGGCTGGAGCCTAATTTATACGCATACACAATCATGGCCTCGATTTACGCAGGTCAACAAAAATTCGATATCGTGGACTCGATTATCCAAGAAATGGTGACGGTCAATATCGAGCCGACAGTTGTTACATTCAACGCGATAATCAGCAGCTGCGGTCGGAGTAATCTTGGGAGTGTGGCGTACGAATATTTCCAGAGAATGAGAGTTTTGAATATTGCGCCGAACGAGGTTACTTATGATGTGTTGATTGAGGCTCTTGCTAGTGACGGTAAACCGAGGCTCGCTTATGAGCTGCACTTGAGGGCTAATAATGAAGGACTTGTGCTTTCTACTAAGGCTTATGATGCTGTTCTTGAATCTTCAGAAAGTTACGGTGCCACGATTGATGTCAGTGCTTTAGGGCCTCGGCCACCTGAGAGAAAGAAGAAAGTGCAGACGAGGAAAAAGTTGTCGGAGTTCTGTGATTTAGCTGATGTTCCTAGGAGAAGTAAACCATTCGACAGAAGTGAAATTTACAAGTCACAGAGTGAAGAAGATCCTAGGTAAATCTCTGTGTCCTTTTTTCATGAGATGTGGTTTAACTATATGTAATTACTTTGCTGCTTAGATTAAGGCAAACATGTCTTTTGATTCAAGATTGTCCACTAGAAAATTGTTGGATGTGTAATTTGTATTGATTATCAGGAAAGTGAATTACCAGGCATGGATTTTGAAGCACAAAATATGAGGCTGATTATTGCATTTGCATTTCAGAACCAAAAAAAGAGAGCAAATGAACATGAAAATAAACGTGTTAATGTGAAATTTCAACTCATTAACTACAACACAAACAACGCACTTGTCCGACAAAAGAAATAGAATCATAGTTCTAACACGAGAGATATATCAGTCTTACATATATAATTAATCGTCTCAGACAAGAACTCTCGAACGAAAACAGGAAAGACAAATCATGGGTACATAAATTGAATGGAAGAGGCATACGAATACTTCTATTCGACTTTCTTGGAGTCCTTGAGCTGCCCTCTCTTTCTAATAGCGAGGCAGAACTTGAGACGCCAAGCATCAATGGCTGACTCAGGCAAAGAATTAGCCAAAGCCCACAAAATAGAATGTGGCCAGTACGGAGTGCACCGTGGTTCATACCCGATCCAACGCAGTGCTGCACGAGCGTAGCCGTCTGTTGACGGTACAAAGAAAGACGACCTTTTGATTGATGCCATTTTCGTTGCAACGTACAAAGGTACCTACACAAATATTGATCAATTAAACATATCAACCCTTATTCCATATTTTTCCAATTGCAGCAAAATGGTTCAAATTCAAACAAATTTGTTATGAATGCAGAATATTTACCTGACATTGCACATCAATCCCACTATTCTTGTACTCCACATACAGACATCTTGAGAACTGATCAACATACCTGAAACGATATCATCCTATAAATTAAACCTAATTTTTTTTATGACAATTCAAATACCAAATAAAATAAAAATGAAATCTTGATAAAAAAAAGAACTCACGCTTTGGTAGCAGCATAAACAGAATAAAGTGGATCAGAGGGAATAACAATAGCAGCACCAGAACCAATATTAACAATAGCCCCCTTTTTCCTTTTCACCATGGCCGGCAAAACAGCCTGAGTGACTTTTGTGGTACCCTCGATATTAACCTTAATCAGATCAGACAACAGCTTTTCGTCCACTTCATGGAAGAATCTCGCATAAGGATACGACACGCCGACGTTATTAATCAAAAGCCCAACATCCAGACCTTCAATTGCTTCCTTAATCCTCGAAACGCCGTCGTCTAGGTCACCGGAGAAGTCCACCACCACATTTTTGATCTGGGTCGACCCGGATTTGGACTTGATTGATTGAGAGACCTCCTTCAGTTTGTCCGGGTTTCTTCCAACTAGGACTAAGTTGAGGCCTTTCCTTGCCAGCTGAAAAGCGAAGGCTTTTCCGATGCCGTCGGTGGGGCCGGTGATTAAAGCCCATGACCCGTATTTCTTGAGATTCTTTCCGGGTCGGATGAAATTGACGTAGACCCAAATAAGGATCGAAAATGAGAGTTTGAGGAGGGATATGGAGCCGAGTGAGAGGAGGATGAGAATCCATGTGGGCTGAGATTTGAGCTGGTGGTAGATGCACTCCGCCATGTTTGGGTGCAAGGGGATGATGAATCTAAGATGTGCAAACCGGGTTTTTATATTATACACGTCGGAGTGGTGAAAACGTCGTCGTATTTTATTTTATAGCTCTGTAAAATATTAATTTTTTGATGCACAACCAAAACAAAAGAGATTTTTTTTTTTAATTTTTTTAATTTTTGTAAGTTGATTTATTGCGCACACATTCATTGATGAAGTTAATCTATATTTATAGCATGTGGAAATAATAAAGTGGACAATAATAATAGATGGTGAGAAGAAAACAGTTGGACAACATTTATTACTATAAAGGTTAGTTTGGGCATTTTTGTTTATTCGATTATATGCCCAATGAAATGCAGCGGGTGATTATTGACCGCTGATCTACACGTAATTGCACATATATCTATGTGTATGTCAATATATATGATTAATTGGAAGTTATGTTATCACTTCAATAGTTAAAAATCAACTAGTGTAGTTCACACCTGCACGGGTGTAGCATTTCAATAACTGGATTTTTTTTTCACCGAAAAAAAAAGGTGGTTGAGAAGCTAGCCTGAAATTAGGCAACGGCTCTTTAAATTAGGTGATCCATAAATCGTGAATTCAGATTAATTTATCTTTTTATTTAAGAATTCTTAACTAATCTCTAATTCTTGACTTCTGTAACTCTACTGGAAAAACAGTTTTGGACAATGCATGCATTAGATCATGCATGCAGTTTTTTTTTTTTTTTTAATTATTTGAGATATGTTATGTTTTTATCTATAATTTAATTTTTTTATTTTTTTGATAAGTATCTATAATTTAATTTTGATAATAGACAAAATCATTATTGTATTTTAGATACAATGGGCCCGGCCCAAAATAGTAGGTGTGCAGTCTTATCAGCTCCAAATAGCAGGTCCAGTCTTATAAGTACAATGGGTATTTAGATACAAACAGGCCCATAATAGCAAGTCCAGTCTTATCAGCTCCAAATCACACTGATTTCCTGTCAAAGATAGAGAAGGGCGACTCTAGTTGAAATTGGAGAAAACTTGATGGAAAATACAGGAGAAGATACGGCGTATCTTTTGGGCCCCACAGATATGAACAGCGTAAACTGCAAAAAGGAGTAAAGCCGTAAAGGAGTCCAGCAGGGACAGAACTGTAGAGCAGCAGTGGAAATCGTGTACACACTGAGCTTTGTTCTCTAGGGTTTCGCCTCCAGAGATGCCGACCATGGGAACACACGAGGATGACAGCCGTACGTCGCCGCCGTTACCGGACCCACCGTCGGAGGACCAAAAGCTAGAGTTTCCGACCGCTGATCCGAGCAAGGATGATTTGATTGGTAGATTGGAAAATTTAGTGCTGAAATCCGATGCAGATCACGACGGCATTGGTAATGCTGATGGAAACAAGGACGGCGGCGTACTCGGAAGCACTGGATTTCTGCCGCTGCGGCCGTACGCCGGAGACTGCCCTCACTTCGTCCGAACTGGCACTTGTAAATTTGGACCGAGCTGTAGGTATAATCACCCAATCAAGAAGTTGCACCAGGTAGTTTACGAGTTTGCACTTTCCTTTGGCATTTCTTAAAACTCTAGTGTTGTTATTAAAATGTTTATTTACTTTTGTGTGTGTTTTATTGAAGCTTTCTGATGGAGGCTTGGAGTCTAAGATGTCTGGCGTGGTTGAGTGCAAGGTAAATGATTTTTAACCTTTGATTTTGACTGAAAAAATCAGGTTGAACACACCACACGGTTCTTTCTTACTTAGGTTTAGTGCTTTTCGTGGTATGTACTTCTTTGCCTTAGTTTTGATAAGGATTGGTCTGTGATATTTTGTATTCCTTAGTATGAAAGCTGCTCTCTATGTATAACTTTAGTACTTAAACGACACGTATTATTTGTCAATTTGCAAAATGAGTTAGCCTTTTTTAATAATGGACAGGGTATTTTTCTTGTTGAAATATTAGATTGATGTCAATGCTTCGTCATTCTGTAGCGTAATTACTACTAAAAAGTTATACTGAGTGATTACTGGGTCCGATGTTGCTGAACCCTATCTTTTCTTCCCATGTATTATCTCGTTCCATTGCCAATGAATATGCTTCGCTTTTTTTTTGTCTTTGCAGTACTTCTCTACTGCAGAAGGGTGCAGATATGGAAAATCTTGTAGGTATGTCCATCCTGGTGAAGAATCTGACATTACACCTCCGCTGAACCAATTGGGTTTGCCAACACGTCTGGTAAATGCCAAAAAATATATAGTCTGTAATTGTTAGTTAGCCAAGGTTTCATGCTTTCATTCGTTCTGCTTACTTTCCTAAAAGTATTTGGATGTATGTTTTGATCTTGATTAGGGAGCGAAGGAGTGTCTATTCTACATACGCAATGGTTCATGTAGATATGGATCTCGTTGTGTATATAATCACCCTGAACCTACTTCTGTAGAAGGCTATATACCTCAAAATCCAATGGATGGAAAATTTGTTAAACAATTAGGTGATCTTTCGGAAAATCGCAATGTTGGTTATATGCATCTATCAGGGACATCAGAAGCATATCAAGCACCCAGGTCTTTGAACAAGTTATCTGGCAATATCGATGCGTATTTGGGAAACCTCATATCTCCTCAGTGGGTGGATAAACAACCAAAATGGAATGGCTATCAGGTACTTACAAGTTTTGTTTGAATCAGATCTCTCATTTCATTTTAAATCCCCTGCCGTTATTACTATTGAATCATTTTATGCATAATTCATAATCTTTTATGTATGCAATCTATTCTTCAGAAAAATCAATTGACATGACACAGTGCCAGTATTAACACATCTGATGCATTAATCTTGATTTACTCAGGCCTCAAGCTATTTGCCTCGAACTGGAAATTCTTACTCAGCCCCAATCACCGATGGTTCTCTTAGGAAGTTAGATATCTCTGTGGATATTGATGAGTTCCCTGAACGACCAGGTGAGCCTGAGTGTGATTTCTTCATGAAAACGGGAGATTGCAAGTTCAAACTCACATGTCGGTTTCACCACCCCAAAAACAGGGCATGTAGGCCAGGTGAATGCGTTCTTAATGAGAATGGTCTGCCACTGAGACCCGTAAGCTAACATTCTTCTATTGCATCTAGAATTTCTTTCACAACTATTGCTCTCTCTTTCTTTCATAGCTAAATTAACCTCTTATTACAATTAAAACATCTGAAATACTGTTGCTTTTGTTTTTTTCTGTTTCACTAACCATTTGTGTTATTTTCCTCATTCTGCTATTATTGTTGTACAGGGTAGAAGTGTTTGTCGGCATTATGAGCGCCATGGTCTTTGCAAGTTTGGACGTGCATGCATGTTTGACCACCCAGTAAGCCATAGTTTGTCAACATATCCTGTCTGGAGTTCTGTAAAGACTGATTCTGGTGGCGGCAGTTGTGGCGGCTGGGCTGATTAGTTGCACATTGCCAGGTTGGCATTTTGTTTTGTCTATCTAGGAAGCATTTTGGATAACTAGAATTCTAGTTTATTAATTATATAAGCTCATTGGTGACCTAGATTCCGTAAAAAATACTCAAATTAATAGGGCTTCTTTTTGTCGATGCTTTTGTCTATTGCGAGGAAAATCATCAAGTTGCAACTGCTAGTGTGATGTTTAGTAAGAGAAACCTAAACGTGCATCGAGAAACAGAGAGTGATAACTTAAATCATTTTCTTGATGTGATTCTATTTTACCGTTTCATTGTTTCTTATATGTGGTCTAAATCATCATCTAAAAGTAGTTGTTGAAAATAGTATGCAGTGCAATTTAAAATGCTTTTGGCAATTTCCCCAACAATACATTTGTAGGGTAGAAGTATAGAAATCTCTTTGTACTTGTTTCACACATACATTTACAAAAGCGAGGAGAAATTTCAAATTGTCTGTAATCTGAATCCGCCCGCTTTGAACTCTACATCTCTCCACACCATCTTTCCGATTTCACTGCTCCCACCAACTTTTAGAAACAGCAAAGCCACTTTTTCTGCATCAGTGTAAAAGGCGGAACCACCTTAACATAATTCCGAAAAGAAAGAAAAAAAAATTGTATTGAAAAAGTAAGTTTAGTTGAATTGGTTGTGTGTTGAAAAGGCTACCTTGTTAGGGAATTCATTAGATTGGTTTTGCTGAGGCTCGTTTTCACTAGTTGGCGGTGGTCCAGCATTTGCTGCAGTGCCTTTAGCTTTCTTTTCATCTCTGGCCTTAGCAAAGATGACTGTAAATCCATCAGCTGAGGCTGGATTATTGACGTCCCACTCACCAAATTTCGGCAGTGGCCGACCTTTCTCGTGCTGCATACAAAAATTTATTTTAAATCCTTAAAAAGAAAAAATCAATGGTGAACTTATTGTTGAAATAAAACAAAATCTTATTTGCTTTAGTTTTAAACATATTTCTGATTAGTCTATGTATCAAATATTCTTGCTAATTGTATATAAAAGTTATACCATTTTGTTCCATGTTTAGTGAGAAACATGTCGAATGATGAACAAGGTTTTGAAAGATAAAGAGTAGTGTCATTGAACTGAAAAATAAACCGAGCTATGGGATGGGTATTACAAAATTTGACTAATGTTGTGGAAATTTCAGAAACACAATAAACCCTCATTTGGTTTGATTGTGCATACAAATTGAACTTGCGGCAAACTACGCTTAAATTTTAGCTCTTGTCTATATAAATTGGTTACCACCTGTGTTTCATCTGGAATGCCTAATCAAAATCTCAAAAAAAAATATATATATACACACATATATAAAATAATTAATAATAAACGGGAGAAGGGGTCCAAATTAGAAATGAAAATTGTTCTCATTTTGAGCCTCGAGGGTATGAAATCTGAGTCATAGGCATTTTTCTGTTGTTGTTTCAATTCGATTTTGTCATCGTCAATAAATATATGCAACGGTGATCTCATCAGACAATTATGTATCCTTTGAGAGGGTTTGGAGGGAATCAAACAAAATGGCATATTTTAATCCGTTTCACCAAAAAGATTTTGAATCATAATCAAATGACAATTAGCAAAAAGAATTAAAATCACTGTAAAAAATAAATCTGCATTGAATCCGGAAATGAGAATTAAGGATGCAAAATGGAAAAAGAAGAAGAAACTTACAGACGTCATGAAAGATCGCAGGTTTTGGCCTCAGATGAAAGAGACAACAAATGAAAATCTTTTAGAGAGAGAGAGAGAATTCAGAACGGGTCTTTAGGAGGGAGAGAAAGAAGCACAACAAGCTAATTAATTTTTTTTTTTGTATAATTAATAAAGCTATTAATAGAGAAAAAGAAGGTTTATCTATTTAGATTATTATATGTTAACTGTTAATGTTAATATAAGGAAGTTGAAATAATACTATGGGTTCGACAATTCATTTATACCTATTTTCGTAATTTATTAGCACCAATAAGAATTAATTAATTCAAACTCCATTTTATTTTCTTATTTTATTATTATTATCACTGTTCCTCTCTCTCTCTCTCTCTCTCTCTCTCTCTCACTGAAAAGCACGCCTTTCGTCACCTTCTTCACCATTAATGGCGATTGCGTTACTCCGGCGAGCGATATCCAGAGTACCGGCATTGTCGCCGGCGACCAGAGCGATCATCTCCCGTGCCCACGCGTCGGAGGCCGAAGCCCAACAAGTCGAGCCCAAGGCTAAATCCACCACCACCCCCAAAACCTTCCAAATCTACCGATGGAACCCTAACTCTCCCCAGAAGCCCGAGCTCCAGGATTACGAGATCGATCTAAAGGAGTGCGGCCCCATGATTCTCGACGCCCTAATTAAGATTAAAAACGAGATCGACCCAACCCTAACCTTCCGCCGCTCCTGCCGTGAAGGAATCTGCGGTTCCTGCGCTATGAACATCGACGGCCGTAACGGATTGGCCTGTCTGACGAAGATATCATCGGGTGGGCCCACGATGGTCACCCCTCTGCCGCACATGTTCGTGATAAAGGATTTGGTGGTGGATATGACGAATTTTTATAATCAGTACAAGTCGATTGAGCCGTGGCTGAAGAGGAACAGCGAGCCTTCGTCTCCGGGGAAGGAGATTCTGCAGAGCAAGGAGGATAGGAAGAAGCTTGATGGTATGTATGAATGTATCCTCTGTGCCTGCTGTAGCACATCCTGCCCTAGCTACTGGTGGAATCCGGAGTCTTATTTGGGCCCTGCAGCTCTATTGCATGCCAATAGGTAATTCCTTTTTTTTCCGATTCTTCCTCTTTTTTTCGCAATGTTTAGGGTAAATTTTGTTTGTTATTGTGAGATAAGAACTGCGGTTGAAGTTGAGATATTTGTGTAGAATGTGGCTATCTATAGCCTTAATTTGGTTTCTTTGAAATGGAAGCTATGAACGAATGTGGATTATTTGTCGGCCTAAATGCTTTGTTTGATGATTGTAAGAGCATTCTAAAAAGGGATTTTGCCCAAATGTTATTATCGGCTTGTTGTTATTGTGCAGAAAATGGATCATCATTTTGGTATATTTTTCTTAAAATTTTCTTGATTGTGGTTTCCAATGTGAACGCAGATGGATAATGGACAGTCGTGATGAATATACCAAGGAGCGCCTTGATGCCGTAAATGACGAGTTCAAGCTGTATCGGTGCCACACCATTCTGAATTGCGCTAAAGCTTGCCCTAAGGGACTGAATCCAGGAATGCAGATTCAGAACATCAAGAAACTCGAGCTTACAAGTTAAAATTCCTCAAAAGACACTTGGACAAATGAATCCTGTGTGGGAATAATACTGTAATGTTTGCAAAATTGGATCAATTTTCTACCTTAGGAAAGGTCCAATTTTTTAGACAGTACATCAGCCAAACTCCGGTGAACTTCGATGATAATAGAAATTGATTGATTAGCAAAGGACGTTGAGAACGGCTCGAGAAGTAGAAGTAGAGGATTTAACAGCCATGATATTAATCTGTCGCTTGTCATGCTTTTCACATGCTTGGATACTGTAACTTGCGAGGGAGCACGTTTTGTCGTGTTTTTCTCTTTACTTTGGGTATTGTGAGAGAGCAAAATGTTGCTGCATTTCACAAGGCTTATTAGATCCTCAGGTCAGGAGTGTGTGTGTAAGCACTTACTGCATGCCTTACTCAAAACATTAGTGTGTACATTACTTAAAACATTAGTGTGTTTGGTATGACCTTGTTCTTATTCAATTTGATACTTCAAAATGCCAATTCTTATTACCGACACGGTTTACATATGACCTCACACCATTTATCGTATATATCAAATACGAATCATGTTCATATACATCCTACCGACATCAGTGGAACAATTTGGTGAGTGAAAGATCCTATACAACTCAAGTGCAAAATCAAGAATTTCTTCACCAACCTGTTAGCTAATCAACAAACCCTTTGGGAACCCATTAAAACAACATGTTTCCTCCAAAAACAAAGTCAGCTCTGATTATGCTTGTTGTCTTAAACCAGCTTCTATCTAACGTTTTAGGGGCAAACACTCGAATTCCCCTTCTCGTAAATCCTAGGACTCTCCAAAAATCTCAGTACGTTACTGTAACAGGTGTTGTGCTGCTAAATTTAACTCTCATTTCTCATGCCCTTATTCTATGTATTTTACAGCTATGAAATCTTAACATTCCTACCGGCAAAATGGTGGATTGTTGCAGGTTGTAATAATGACTGTGATATAGCTTGCTGTTATTGTGATATCACTAAACAGCCACCATTTTGCGCCCAGTGCTGCGAAGGGGACCCCTAAGACGCAGTTAATACTACATATATTGTTCATGCTTTCTTGTGTGGAATTATTACATTCTCTCAATTTCAGTTATTTCGGCTATTGAGGAAGCTTGAAGAAAATGAAAAAAATGCAGATGAGACAAGGGCATGTTCATAACGATCTTAATTTTAATTTTTGCCAGATAGTAGTCGGACCAAATTCTTACAACACAAACATATAAAAGATGAGTACAATGCAACACTCGAACATAGGAAAACCACAGAAATCAGGATTCGTCTGCAAATGCTCGACTTTCTAATATATATTTTTTTTATTAAATTTATGCTATTGTACATGTGAACTTGAAACTATACCAACTACTAGGTTGGTTTTATAATAATAACCATTCAAAGTTCTTGCAAGACCCACCATTGCATAACGAAGAAGGGAAAAGTTCACACTCGGGCAATTAATTACCTGATTAAAGTCGAGAAGCAGAAACCAATCACTTCCTCGTAAGTTGAAGAAAAACTGCAGCAGATGAGATTTGAACTCTAAGATCAGCAATATCAATATCGTGACCACCTTCGACCAAACCCCACCGATCAACCTGTAAATCTTCCTCAAGCCTAATCAACTCAATGGCCTGCTCAATACTCAATATACCACGGAATATTCCAATAGCAATTAGCAAAGAGTGAGCAGATGAAGCAATTGCATCAATTGTAGCAAGTTCACAGTCATCTGTCTTCTTCAGAAGGTTCTCAACGGCCTTCACCAAGCCCTCGTCCTGCTTCCCACCAAAGAAGCTCGTGTACACTGCTGGCTTAAACCCAAATTCCGATTCCACCCATTTAATCAGAGGACTAAATTTCTCCACTTGTAGTTCTGCAAATTGTGATTACACAATACATATTTGGAATCAGTATAACCTTCCATTTAACAAACCAACGTGAACGAAATTTAGTAGGCGATTAAAAAAGTTGTTATTAGCCAATGGGTCTGCAAACAATCTTAATGAAGAACAAGTGTTCGTTGTTAGCAGCCAATGGTCTTTCTGCAAACACATTTATACTCACCAACCCTCCCAATAAGCAAGTAAGCTGTTTAATTAAACCGATCTGAAAAGTAGCAAAGAAGAAACACGAGAGATAAACGTACCTCTGAGATCCTTTGTTACATCATTGTCTCTAGGAGCACGGCAAAATACAAGATCTTGATGGAATTTTTTCATCAAATGATCAATTATCTTTGGCCGAGTGACAGGCACTCTTTCTAACGCGGTACATGCATGCTTCATCAGAGGCATCGTAAAGGGTCTAATTCCATCTGTTTCCTACAAATAAATACAATAGCAACGATTTAATCACATAATCCCCTTTACAAGTCATATATCAAGTTCCCTTTATGCAAGATGAGACTTAAGACTGAAATCCATCATAATAATAGCCTTATCGCGAGAAACTAATATAAAAAGAAAAACAGTAAAGAAATCAGCTCAACCAGAGAAACATACATAATTAGGGTTCGCAGGAACGACCCTCACCGTTCTGGATTCCGTAACAAAACCGTTCCGGGACATGAAATTGTAATTTTATGATATCAAAATTGTTAAAAATCAATTTAGAGAGTGAGCTGGAAAATTTTGGAAATCTGAAACAGTTGATTTCAGTTTCTAGAAATATGATCTAGTTTTTAACTCGTCAGGTTAATTGCAATTAGTACCACAAAATCAAAGAGAAATCAAACCTACTTGAGCAATTAAGAAATTAAAATCAAAGAAAAGCCCCAAAAAAAAACAGTGTAGCTAGCACGCACCTGATACTCCCACTCAGCAGCAATGGCTTTAGCAAGAGCTAAAGTAGGGCACTTGAGATTCCGCTTGGATGGAGTTTTCAGCGTCCTGTAATCAAGCATTACGCTCCACCCATTCCCATCCTCCGCTTCTCTCGTCGTCACGTTCTTGTAGAATCGCCTGCCGACGATCGAACCGGTCATGAAAGACATCGGCATAGTCACGGACGAGGATGAAGACGACGCCGTTTTCGGACCTTTGATGTATACGCTGTCATCTCTATTCGAAGTTGCGGCGGGTTTCAGATCGTCGGAGGAAAAGGTGAATGACGACGGCTCTTGTTCCGCATTTCCAGATGCCGCCGCGACGCTGAGGTGGCGGCTGCTAGAGGTTACACTTCTGAAGGCGGATGGAACCAGGGTTTTAAGGGCTTTTCTCACCATCGGTGAGGCCATTTTCGCGGTCGCTGTGTGTATGTGTGTGTGTGTGTGAGAGAGAGGGGGTGAGTGGGAGAGAAGACGGTGATTTTGGGCTTTCAAAGGCCCGAGCCCGACCCAAATTTAATTGGACAATAAATTTTATTGGATATCGAATACGGGCCAGGCCCACTACACCATATTGTTCACAACTAGTTACTAAATCTTTAAAATAATAAAAAATAAATTATAACTACTCATATTAAGTGCAAATTGTAGTCTGTATAAAATAAACTACTAGATTTTAAGAATAATTATTTAGTCAACCATTTATTTTATATAATAGGCTTGTCCAACAAGTATATAACGTGTGTAGTTGACCAAAGAAACGACCTTGTTCACCAAGCTATGTAACTAATTAAAATTGAAAAACATTGAATTCATTTTTGTTTCAATTCATCATTATTTAAAGGCGCACATTACCAAACAAAAATTTAATTCTCATTCACAATTTCAGCTCACCTAACCAAAAAACAAAATGAAGAGAGAGGGTAGGCAACATGGTATGGTCCGAACCTATATCAAGCCCGGAAACCTAAACGGGCCCAGCTCAGCCCCAATTGCGGGCCAGTTCAGTAAAGTTTCAACCAAGCCAACTAACCACTCCAAGTTCACCGGCAAGTGCGCTCGGCCAATGTGCCGTCAATGCCACATCACACCGGCTCGTAAGTCCATGGACAAGGTGAAGGGGACTCAAAAGCTTCGTTCGTGGTCCGACTACAGATCCAACACTTGGACGGTCGTTGGTGGTGATGAACCCGGTTCGAAATACTCGTCCGGGTTTTCAGCGACGGGTCTTGTGGACTACTATTTGGGTAGCGACGACGACTTTCTATGTGAAGATGATTGATAAATGATGTTGATCTGTTTGAAGAATCGCGATTCGTTGAGATTGAAGCTATTGGTGCCGATTAAAATCGAAGGACTAAAACTATTATGATGATCACCGGGACTTCGTTTAGCAATTGGAGAATCGAGATGAAGATGAATATTATGGTGCTTTTTTTTAAATATAATATATGTATTTTCCATTCAAGAGATGTCAACTTTATTTGTTCAAGTGCTAATTTCATATTGCTTTTATAAGCTAATGTTTTGTATAATTTATCATTTTTCATTATAATAATAAAAATAAGACGTCAATGTTTATATATATGAGCATACAAAATACTAGTAAAATGGAAAAAAGTATATATTTTTACATTAAATGCAAACAAACAATATAATAAAGACATGCAAATTTAGAGAGTATCAGAAGCTCGATTTCTCCCAAACCGCATTGGAACACTCGCGAAGAATGATTTGTTGTAAGCATGTGGATGGCCAATTCAGGACCCGGAACTCGTACCGGGTTCTTTACAACCCAAACCCGGCCTCATTGAGAATCGTTCCTCACATCATCTTCTTCGCCAGCGGTTTTACTTGGAATTAATTCAGCTCTGAGCATCCAATTTAACTGTGTCGGAGGAGCCATTTACTGCTCTGAAAATTTGAAGAAAAAAAAAAAGTAGAATGGCGTCGTGGAATTCAGTTAATCTGAAGGTGATTTACAATGTTTTGGGATGGATAGCTTTTGTGTGTTGGTCCATCAGTTTTCACCCGCAAGTTGTATTGAATTTCAGGAGGAAAAGGTTAATTTTCAAACACTTTAATTTCTTCATTTCATTTTAGGGTTTTTGATTTGAATTGGATTGAATGGAATTGGGGATGCAGTGTGGTGGGGCTGAATTTCGACTATGCATTGTTGGGGTTCGTGAAGCAATTGGCTTATCTGGTCTACAATGCTTCCCTTTTGTTTAGCCCTACTGTGAAGAACCAATATCACTACAAATATGGTTCTAATCAGGTATTATTCATTATTAATTATTTAACTCTGTTCTTCATTCACCTTCAATTCCACGTTTATTGCTTGGTTTAATTAGTATATAAGTTTCAAGAGTACTGAAAAAAATATAATTTTGGGGCGGTGAATATTGCAGATGTTACCTGTTGCTCCAAATGATTTGGCTTTCTCCATACATGCTGTTTTACTGTCTGGTTTTACACTCTTCCAGATTGGAATTTACGACGTTAATCTCTCTCTCTCTCTCTCTCTCTCTCTCACACACACACACACACACACACACACACACACACAATTCCGCTAATCGGGGTTTTTTCGATTGGTTGACAGCGTGGAGGCCAGAAATTCTCGAAAACATCAATCTGCTTCGTTTGTATAGCAATATTAGGAGCTGCAGTATGTGTGTTGATAGCTATACCAAAACATTCATGGTTTTGGCTAGTCTCCTGCTTCAAGTAACCATTTTTCTTCTTTCAATAATGACTACGAAAGCGTTTGCTTCATACTTACTTCAGTATGTAGGCCAATGAAGTTGCTTCTAAATCTTGAGTCCTTGTAATTGCAGCACAATTCAGGTCATTATGACAGTCACCATGTACTTCCCTCAGGTACGTACGTTCTCAGATGATCATTAATTCTAGCAACATTTTCCCAAGTCGTAATTTATTTAAATATAGGCCCTCCTCAACTTTAAACGGAAAACTACGAGCGGGTTTAGCGTTGGGAACATTTTACTCGATTTCCTTGGAGGAATAACTAACGCTATTCAGATGGTGATGCAATCTATAGATCAAAGTGAGTGAGTATTTTTAATATTTGTTTTAACCAAATATTTACTAGGATTTTTCGCTAAAATGTGAAAGTCAATTCTGTTTTCACAGATTCGTTGGAGAATTTATTTGGAAACATAGGGAAAACCTTGTTAGCTTTGGTATGCGTTGGGCTTTTCTTTTTTTATCAGTTTGAGTATTTAATTAAATATCCTTAAATCTTGTTCTTAACTGACATTGAATATAAGCTAAGAGTGGGCTAATTGCTTGGTGGTTTAACATTGTTTCGCAGGTAACTATATTTTTCGACATTGTTTTGCTGATTCAGCATTATGTGCTATATGCCTCCAAGAAGATAGCTCCTCCTCCTAATTCTACTGTGGTAAGCTGCAGAACCCCACTAGCCTATATTTTGTCATTTAAATTAATACTCATTAAGATAAATAATTATAGATTGTATTAATGCAGGTAAATGTGGAGCTAACTAAAGAAATTAACCAGTGCTGATGCCTTGTTACCTCTGCCAATTTTCTCCTCTTGTAAATTTTCTGCTGTAATTTTTTTTTTTTTTTTTTTTTTGTAAATTATTTATGAAGCTTAGTTGGCTAAGCTCGGCCCAGTTCGGTTATTTCATGGTTTATATTTTGCAATTTCTAGCTTTGAAATTGGGTTATGTGCAGTGGCGATTCCATGATCTAGTTACAGTGTGGTAATTTCCCGGGGTTCGGGAGCAGCGGCCCCGAAAAAAAAAATTAGGAATTTTTTTTTGATAAAACTAGAATTTTTTAATGGTGCAAAATTGAAAAGACTACTTGTTTAAAATGATACTCCCTCCGTTCCTAATTAGGTGTCGTTTTTCACCTTGGCACAAATCTTAAGACTCTCAATAAATATTTCTTGATTTTAGGAAAATAGATATTGATGGACCAAAATACCCTTGTTTATTAATTAATGCAGGAAGAATGCTATAGAGTTAAAAAGGGTAAAATTGAAAAATAAGCAATTAATGCAGCATTGGAATTGTAAAGTGACAGATAATATGGAACAAAAAAAATTCTCAAAAGAGACAGATATTATTATTGATATTATTATTGTTGCATTTGGAAAATGGAATTAAGCCATTTTTTATTTAAATTCCCCCAAAAAAGTGATGGTCCACTTGTATGCAATTATATGCAATATCAAGTTCGAAATTAAAAAGCGCATCTCAATAACAAAGTCGCTGTAAAGGAAAAGAAGGTTTAGTTCCACACTGGATAAGATTGGAGTGGATGTTACAGCAGAGGCGCCGCTCCCCTATCACTCTTTCCACGGTCCATCGCCTCAGCAGATCCGACGTCGTTCTGTTCATATTTATTTTTCTTTTACCGCCCACTCTTCTCTCCGGTTCTCTCTCTATCCCTACTCTCTACTACTTGCGTTTAAATTATACACAATCAAAACGACTTTGATTTTTGATTTACAATTTTATAGAAATAGGACTCTGTAATCGGCGAATGAAATCATGATAAGCACTAAGCAGATTTTGTATATGAAAATTTTGTGAAATTTGATTTACCTGTTCTGAAGTTAGGAAAGCTCATAAATGCATTTTTGGGATATTATATTCATTGAATTTACGTAATTTGGTAATTTGTTATGCCTTTTTCTTGTTTGCTGGTTAATTAATTGGCCATTTTCAGTTTGTGTATATGCAAATTTTCTGAAATTTGATTTACTTGTGAAATTTCTGTTTTTAGGATTCTTTCTTGTAAATGAAGGTCTATGGATACTAGCCTGGATGCTGAGGTGCAGGGTACTTCTAAAGATGGCATCGGAGAGAAAGGTGATCCTACTTCACTAGTTGATGCTGATATGAATCAGATAAGTGAGGCACACAACCTCTCTTATGATGCTGAGGTGGCCTTTGTCCGTGAAGAAACATCGATCAGCCAAGAAGCTTCCTCTGCCGAGAAAGATGGTATGGACATGGATAGTGAGAGTACATACAGCTGCTTTAATTCCTCGTCCGACGAAAAAAGTATTGATAGTGTTGCTGCACATGAGTTAACCACACATAACAGTGACCATAATGGGTTAAACAAGGACCGTGAATACGAGAATCGGAGTTCAAAGACAAGCAGTAGTGACAATGATCATAGTCCCGGTACATCCTCGAACAACCAGCCTGCGTCTACGTTTGATGCACTGTCTGGATCTGTTCAAGTCGTAGAAGACGGAATTGGAGAGTATGTAGTGCCAAATCTTGGTGTGGAATTCGAAGCCGAGGAGCATGCGTACAAGTGTTACAACAGATATGCTCTCATGGAAGGTTTCAGCATCCGTAAAGATTTCGTGAATAGAAGTAAGGTTACGGGTTTTGTGGTATCGAGGAGGTACACTTGCCACAGGCAAGGGTATGGTTCTACCAAACGTGATGCGAATGTGAATAAACCCCGCCGAGAAACAAGAACCGGTTGCCTAGCTCATATGACCATTACACGCCAAACGAATGGCAAATATCGTGTCATCCATTTCGAGAGAAGGCACAATCACGAGCTTGTCACACCGTTCACCGCTCATTTATTACCCGCGCAGAAGAGAATATCCTTTGTCGAGACTGTTGAGGCCGAATCAGATGTTGCCACCTCAGTGCCAGATGGGGTGCCGAAATTGGGCATGGGTTTTGACTCGGAAGATCTTGCTTACGAGTTCTACAATGCATATGCTGCGCGAGTAGGTTTCAGTGTAAGGAAGGACTATGTTAACAGGAGTAAGGTAGATGGAGCTGTGGCTTCTAGAAGATACACTTGTTTCAGAGAAGGTTATAGGCAGAACGACAAGAGAGGTTCCAAAGTAAAAAGACCAAGGAAGGAAACGAGAGTTGGGTGCATGGCACAGTTGGTAATTTCACGTCAATCTGATGGCAGATACCGCATTACCCACTTTGAAGAACGCCATAATCACGAGCTTGTCCATGCATGTAAAGTACGCATGTTAAGGTCACAGAAGAGGTCTATGACAAATCAAAATGGAGAATCCAGTCCATATGGGGGTGCTGAAATGCAGCCCAAATCACTTGCTGAGTTGTTATTAACAGGCGTAGGAATCGAGGATGATTTTTATGATCCCATAGATCACGAGATGAGGCTTACATCTAAACGTGCGTACTATATGAAGCAAGAAGAAGCAGAAAGTTTGAACCTGTATTTACAGAGCAAGAAATTGAAGGATCCTTCATTTGTTTATTGTGTTCAACTTGATGTGGAAGAGGAAATGACTAATTTCTTTTGGGCTGATGAGAAAATGCTGGTGGACTATGGTGATTTTGGCGATGTGGTTTACTTTGATTCGACCTATCGTCTGAACAAAGATTGGCGGCCGTTGGTTCTGTTTTTTGGAATAAATAATCACAAGCAGATTCTGGTATTCGGTGCTGCATTTGTGTACGGTGATACTTCAGAATCTTTTAAGTGGCTATTCCGAACTTTCGTGAAAGCAATGTCTGGAAAAACACCAAAGACTATCCTCTCCGACAGAGAGGCTGCAATAACCGAAGCGATTGTGTCTGAATTGCCGGAAACTCACCACAGGTTATGCACATGGCAAATATATCAGAATGCACTTAAGCATCTCAGTCAAATAGGGGTCAACTCAGATTCTTTTTCCAGCGATTTATGCGGTGTATTTTTTAATCCCGAGGAAGAAGAATTTGTTAATTCCTGGAAAGTCATGCTGGATACTTACGGTCTATGGGAAAACGATTTATTGCATGGCATTTTTGAAGAGAGAGAAAAATGGGCTGTACCGTACAATAAGCATATATTTGCTGCTGATATAGAAACTGCATTACTCTCCGAGGGTTCTATTACAAGCGTGAGAAAGTACCTTAAGCCCGAATCACATGTTCTTCAATTTGTCAAGCACTTTGGGAGGGTGGTGAACGAGTGGCGTTACAAAGAATTGGAAGCAAACTATGATATGGGCCATCATTTGCCGAGATTAATGGGAGATGTGGTAATGCTTAAGCAGGTAAGAGAAGTATACACACCTGTTATTTTTAAGATGTTTCACCAAGAATATGAAAATTGTCTGAATAATGTGATTAATGAGTGCATTGACACGGAGTCCTCGGTCGAGTTTAAAGTGAGTACATACGGTCAAGTTCGTCAGTATACAGTTTTATACAGTTCGGAAAACGATTCAGTTGTCTGCAGCTGTATGAAGTTTCAGTTTGTAGGAATTTTGTGTAGCCACGCACTGAAAGTGCTGGATTATAGGAATATAAAGATAGTTCCGAGCCAATATATTTTAAAGCGGTGGACCAGAAAAGCACGGGAATAAAGTGATTCATCGCTTGTGATTGGCAAGGGAAATGTAACTGTCTATCCTAGAGCATGTTGTTACACACGACGTAGATTAGCATGAACTGCTTCACTGTATATATTGTGGAAATTTATTGAAATTTTTTATAGTTCTAAATTGAGTTCCGATGTTGAGATTTTCCTCTGCTGCATTTATCGAATACTAGGAAATTTTTATTTACGAGTCCATGTATTATGGTAGATTTTTGCATTGTTCAGTGTTATAAGTCACAAACGAAAACGTTGCAAACTTGCAGAGAAGAGAATATGCATGTTCGATTGAGAAGTTGGTTGAAATGATAACCGAAAATACTTGTATAATATAGATACGTTGGCATATATTTATTATTTTCAAAAGAAGCATGTAGTAAGCAACAATCCTTGTGTATGTACCGAACTGAAAGGGAAAAAAAGTTGCATTGTTTCGGGTAAATCTAGTCTTCTGAGATATACAACACTTTATAAAATTGTATTTTTTTGCTGCAAAGACGATGAATTATGCACATACTATCATCACTGCTGAATATTTTGGAGATGCATTCTCATATGGGATTCTTTCAGTTGAAGAACATTCTTTTTCGATTCTTTTTTGTAATGATTCCTCCTAGTACTGCTGTCCGAGGTTGTCTTGCTGGAATCTGCATAATCAAATACCACAAATAATCTAACATAAACAACTTGCTGGAATCGATGAAAACAGCGTAGGCTATAACCATCATTTTGAGGATGTATACAAGAAGCCATTGGAGAAGCAATTAAATATACCTTTTTTCATGTGATTTTATGGGGCGAGCTTTGAAGCAAAAGCTACACCCCAATTTCCTATTTTCGTTTCCTGATTTCTCCTGTAAAACAATTGGACCTTTGAATCATTTACGCATAGGACAGACATATTTAAAACTCCCGTGATACTAAATGAAATCAGAAAATCAAATAAAAAGAAAGTGCTAAAGTTTGCTTGTATTAACCGTCAACGTTTTCTGCAGCTGCGTCGTTTGCAATTTTTATGAAAAAAATATTATATAAACGATGAGTATACAAGTTTCTTACCTGTTTTCTCATTGAAGCTCTTTCTTCTGTTCGTAGAATAGAAGAAGTGGATAAAGCTGGGGACTGTAGTTTGTTTCGACGGGCTTTCAATGGCTTGGAGCAACTGACAACACAAGCAAATTTGTAAGAAACTCGAACTCTTGTAAAACTATTGAAATCAGTAAACATATAGAAGGAGTAACAACAATCTTAATCTAATTACGATTTCACGTTCATATACAAGTGGATGCAGATCAACTGAAAACCGTGAATAGCAAACTCTAGACTTACACAGCAGACAAAATGTGCCATTTAGGACCAGTTTTGCTTCCTCGGACCGAAGGATCAAGTGGTGTTTTAATCCTGTGTATTACAACAACAGTCAAATAATCGTCACTAGTCAGCAATAATTAATCATCACAAACTCTTTTGATTGTAAAGATGCATCAAATTGCACGTAAAAAAATAAATTAAATTAGGCACCTTTTATTCTCGGATTGAGGGGCAGCTGCAGGATTTGTGGACACACCGTTAGTAGATGCCTGTAAAATAAATCAGGATGAATATAAAAGGATGCTTAACGAAAATCTTTCATATAATATAATATATAGCAAAAATGCCGTAAAAATTGAGAATCACCCAACTGTAGTCACACAATCTTGTTGAGGTATTCCGAGTGCAATCCCTAACTTTTCAGCTTTCTTGGTGGCAAAATTAGGATCTTTATCAGGCTCGTTATTAGGAAGTAAGTTCATTAAGGCACGTAATGAGTTTTGAGAGGATCTTTTCTTGTCGAAAGATTCCAAACGAGACTTGCTTGTGCTTCTGTTAATACTGTTTTCTTTGTTGAGATGAGGAGTCACAGGTTTGGCAGGTGTAGATTGAATTTCCCATGTTTTGCTCTGAATTGGTGACTTCATTGAAGCAAAACCTGATCTTTTCTTACATGTCAGTGATGGCGGGATTGGGATATTCTGACTAGCAACCGAATTCTGCTGTGAACACAAAAACTCGATTATAAAACGAGACAACTGTAAAAATAAGCTGCACAAAATAGTAACACCCAAAGATATCTCACCTTGAGCAAAGCCCTCTCCATTATTGTAGTTCCACTACTCCTTGAACAAGAAACCGCGTCCTTATTTTCAAGATTATCAAGCCGATTATCGTTCACGGGATTCTCACTCGAGGCTTCATTTAACGGTGTTACGGAAATTCCCCCCTCTTCACCAATTTCAACTACATCCATTTTCACTTCAACATACGATTGATCATAAGCATTACTATTATTATTATTATCACCAAATACTTGCGGAGGTTGTAATAATTGAGCAGCATTTTGTTGGTCAAGCAAAGCAGCAGCAGCCTTTTTAGCTGCAATTTGCTTGTAATGAGCCTCAAAGAAAGCCTTCTTCTCGGCAACGGAACCAGGCTGAGAGTATCTCTCGGCCTCTTCAACGTATTTCTTGTGCGAAAACGTTGACCATTTCTCCCATGACAAAGATTCTGTCGTAAACCTTCCAAATGAAACTGATTCCCCAAGACCATGCTGCATGGGGTTCCCCTGCAACACACATTAAAACTTGTCAAAAAAAAACCCGAAATTTTAGAACAATTCCAACAAATTTTTCTTACATTTTTGGAATCATTGTTGGGTATAGCAGAAGCATATGTGAAGCCATGCATGAGACAAGCCGAATCTCCCATTCTATTTGCAGACTCAACCAGACAATAAACAACCGTAGAACAACATCACAATGTAATGAATAACAGAAAACCTGCAATAAAAATCTATAAAAAAATATTAATATTGTTCTGGTCTACTGCTATGTGTGTGTCTGTTTTTTTTTCTTTTTCAATTTGAAATTCAAATAAATAAAAAAAGGAGACGTTGGGAGAAAAAAAGGCAGGCCAGAAATAGAGGAAAGTAGAAGTATTATACTAAATTACTAATACTAAACTCAATTATTCTTTAATTATTTTTAATCTTCTTTTTTAGCCAATAGTGGTCCGGTCCCACAATTTTGAACTTGATAATAATTGTACATAACGTTCCATTTAGGGTTTCATGGAAGGGGAATCATTCCTAATGATGCTACCCACCAATACAACCACCTTCCTATCTCATCTTTATTTTTTCATTCTGATAAAAATAAAGTGAGGAATCTTTAATTTTTTCCATGTATAATAAAATAAAATAAAATATTAATTTTTTTTCCTTCACAAAAAAGAAAAACTAAAGTCTTTGCTTTGCTGGTTTGAAACATGGGACCAAAAGAGGATGATGTTTTTGCTTGTAATAAAGGGTATATTATTAGTAGAGGAAGAAGACTGTTTGTTCAACTTGATGAATGAACCAACTCTAGTTGCTACATCACTATAGAGTATAAACTAAAGTACCAATACACACTACATTACTACATACATAAATCGACATCATCGACGTGTGTGTATATATATAACGTACATTTGTGATTTTTAAATAAAAGACAGAACACCAACAAATTCCACATAAACTCCATCAAACATCACACCATGCAAAAATGATTAGTCTTGGTTGGCACTTAGATTGTACCCTACTCTTTGAAGACTAAAATGTTACTTCTTGCGTGGTGGGTCCCGGCTGAGTCCGTGTTTCTTTAGAGTTTTGATGTAATTTCTCATGAGAGTAAACCTATCGCTACCAAGATGATAGAAGTAATCCCATGTAAAGATCCCCGTTTTATGCAAGTCATCAAAAAGCAATCTGCATCAATCACCAAACAATAAACGGATAAATTAATCAGCAATCATTACGAAACTCTTCTACTACATCCCCGCCTAACCCTCCATCCATCGGGTTTTCAATAAAATAAAAATAAAAATAAAGAAGCTCTTCTACGACATGGTTTCAAGTACTACCTGACACCATAGTTTCCCACAGGTTCAGCAGACATGATTCCAACATGACGTCTCCCGGATATAACCTTTTCACCTCCAATCGATCTAATCTTACTGTCGACTGCTGGGCTATATATTCTCAGGTATTCGGCTGACAGATTATATGCATTGCCATTGTCAAATTCCACCTCTACCTGAAAGAAGACTTCAAATCATAACGACATTACCATCAATACAAGAGCTATCAATCGATCAAAGAAATAATTTCGTTTGTATTTATTGAAGTAGCATATATTGTTAATTACTTGCACTCTGTGAAACGAAATGGATTTCAAAGCATAAGAATTGTCAGCCAAAACTGTTTATGTGTGTGCAGGATAACTTTAGCGCAGATTTTACAACTAAACTGATATTTCAACAGACTAGCAACTTATAATCCAAAATGTGAACTCAGACAAATACAACCATGAAAAAGATTCGATTGTGACCATTAAAATGAACATTCATCGAAAAAATTGGCAAAATTCAACGACAACAAATGTAGACGACGGACAGTCTTAGACTCAATAAACGATGATCACAAATACATACGTACTTGTTTAGTTTTCATTTCCGTGGTCATAGACATGTGATACTATCCACAAGGAAGAAACAACCGATAATCTTTAAAACTAAAGCATTCCGAAAAATAAAAAGAAGAGATTATTAGGAATTATTTTGCCCTAGGAAAAAACTCAATCCAGATACTAGAAACTCCTCCAATATTCATATTATGGAACGGATGATACACACATTTGCGAAAATAATCTGGATGAAGCTATCTCAAAATACTCAATCACATTCATCATAATTAACTGCACTTTTCTTTTAAACAATTTTGCATTCCCCAATAAAATATCCGAAAACTGGGAATTCAATTCCAGGTAAAACACAGACAATTGTCTGTCTTGACCAGCAATCCAAAATACTAATACCGTAAATTTAGAAACAGTTGCCAGATTATCTGCAAACAGCTAAAAAAATTTAGAGAAAGTGAGAAAAAAAAAAAAAGAAGCATACAGATTTTGGAGCGTAAAGAGAGAATTTGGTGAGACGAGGACACTCTGCCACCGCCTGGAAGCTTCGAATCGCGCTCTCAAAAGTCCTTTTCATTTGCTCGTCTCTCCGGTGGCGCGTGGGACTTGTGGAATCTGACCAATTTTCGGACCAATCGGAACACAGTGCTCTTGGTCTTGGGCCAAAACGATATGGGCCCAACTATATTTTATTTGGGCTAATCCAAATTTGGTTCAGTTAGGCCTTTCTACACATGTCCAGATTCTTCATAGTAGTAATAGTATGCTGTTCAGGCCCAAACAATATATTTCAATATTCTATTAAAAAAGCGGCGTGCTAAATCACACACTAAAATTTACTAAATCTCACACATAAATAAATAAAGTTTCTCTCTATACTCAAATTTTCTTTAACTTCTCTCTAAAATAATTTAATCCAATTCACTCAAAATTCATTATTTTTTTACGTGAATAATCATAAAAAATGAGTTCCGTTTTATTTAATATTTATTCAATTTCATTAAGCATTTTTAATTATTCAAATTCATATGAATTTGAATTTTTGCCTCAAATTTTAAGTTTGTTGTAGTTTGAACATGTAAAGTTTTTTGTTAAATTTGAACTTGGAATGCTAAGTATGTTTTTAGTACTATGATTTTGTGAAAAAAATTAGGGAAAAAGAAGAAGAGTGGGGAATAAGAATAGAAGATTTTAGAGAAAAAAAATATTTTTAATTATGTGCATGATTTGGTAAAAATAGTGTGGGATTTAACATTTCAGATTAAAAAAATATGCTTATAAAATACTATTAACATAATCAAAATCTTGTTCATCTCTTCTGTGGTTTAGCAATTTAGAGAAAAAAAAAACGAAAAGTAACAGTATTAAATTTCTATGGTAGACATTCCATAAAAGAAGAATATGCACAACAAAGCACCATCAAAAGTCGAACGTAACGGAAGAAAACAAAATTCGAAACAAAATTCGAAACAAAATTCCGGTATGCCCATGATTCCATGTACCATCTAATCATCTATTCCTGCCGACTGTTGCCACAAAATGGACAGTTGAAAATTTCACACTCTTCGTTTCCTTTAACCTAAAGAGCAAGGGCAGTGGATACTATATATTTACAATGATAATGCAATATAACATGCACCACCACCATATTACTTCTTTTCTTCAACTATCAGAAATGTACAGTTTCGTCATACATAGGAATTTTCACTATCTGACATTTCATCATCATCATCATCCAAATCATCTAGTAAAGACTGATTAACTTTCTTGCGAGATTGTCTCCTGTGCTTCTTTGCTTCCAATCTCGGTTCAGATTGCTTCACACCCGATTCTCCAATCTTGACCCTACAATAAGCGCATTCATCGTAAAATCAGTTCAATTTATTAACTACGCAACTTAAAAGGTGCAACTTTTTTAATCAAAACTGAACGTACCTCACATCACTCTCTCTTTTAGTCCCAACATTCCTCAACTGAGACTCCTCTCTGATCTTAATCTCGTCAAGCAGTTGAAGATAGAAGGGATACCTTTCCCAATCCCCTCCCACAACGCACCCTTGTTCACCGTGATGCAAGCAATCACTAAATGCACACGGTCCATTTTCCTCTAACTTTTTCCGTATCTGCAAAATAAATTATGAAATCATTTATTCCAAACTAAACAAACATACATACGCCAATTGACCAATAGCTTTTCAAGTAAAACAAGTATCAAGTAGTAGGAACCTCTGGAAAATATTGTGCAAATGACTTCTTTGTTACTTTGGTCAAACTAGGTTGACTGAACCCCGGGGTGTCAGCGAGATATCCTCCTTCGTGCAATGGAAGCAATGACACATGTCGAGTAGTGTGCTTTCCTCTTCCACTCCGTGTCGACACTTCACCAACACGCTGCTCATCCAACCACTTGCTGCCAACAATCTAAAACAAGATGAAAGTTCAAATGTTAGTGCATTTTTAATAAGAATAAGCAAAAAAGGGTGTCTAGATATAACAAGTGTGAACATACGTGTTCGAACCAATTATCATCTCCATTAGGCCCAATAACACTTGTACTGACTCGTAGTGCATTGATCAAACTTGATTTTCCGACACCGCTAGGACCAGCAACTACAGATGTTTTATCTCTTAGAATAAGTTGCAGCGCATCCAATCCTTGTTTAGTATCAACACTACAAATAATTGGATCATAGCCCCAATCACCGAGCCGAGATTTCCACTCCACCATCGTCTTCATAAAAGTCAATAGAAAGTCAATCATCAGATATAAAACAGCATTACACTACAACCAACAAGAACATATTTATAATATAACCAGCCTCAACATTAAAACCTAAATTCATGAACAGTAAAATTTGTGATTCAAATAATCCAACTGACTAAGGCAACACAAAAATCCTAATATTCCAAAATAGATAAACAGAAAAGAATTAGTTAAGAAATGAAACAATGCAATTGCAATTGCAGTTTCAATTTCATCGTACGTACCACTTCATCAACGAGCTCTGCTTTATTCAAAGCAAGAGTGAGTGGAATTCCAGTAGATTCAGCCTCAAGGAGAAACATAGAAAGCATAAACGGTTCAATTTTGGGCTGTTCGAGTGAAAAAAGCAGGAGCAAATGATCGACATTCGCCACAGGAGGATCGAGAATCTCAGTCTTCCTCTCAAAAACATTCTCAATCCAACCTCTCCTACCCACCCAGTCAATCGACCCTACCAAAACCCTATCCCCTACAAACACTCGCATCTTAATTTTCTTCAACACAGCCTTCACCACACAAAGCAGTTCCACTCCAGAATTCTCAATCTCCGAATCCGAATTCACGACCACGCGCATCATATTGGCTTGCGACGAGGTGACTGTGCCGATTGCCTGATTATCCGTCAGCGGCGGCTTGTTTTCAAGGGAGAGCCTCCGCTTATTCTCAAGGGAAAGTAGCGGAGGAAGAGTGGTGAACTGCTTTTTGAAGGTAAGTCGACCTCTGAGTGGGTCTTTTTTAGATTGCTGCTGGTTGTGCTCCTGCTTTCTGAAATTGATAGTGTTTTTTTGGTGTTGCAGACCAGCGGCGGGGATGAAAGGTTGGTGGAGGGGGAAGGCGGTGGAGGGGAGCTCCGGTAGTTTTGGGCGGGGGATTGAAATTGAGGCGATAGTCATGGCAAAGGGAACAAGAGAGGAATTCCACAGTTTCTGCTCGACGCAGGTTTTTATGTAATTATCAGACTATTTATTTTTTTATTTAATCTTTTTTTTCTAATGGACCGATGTTAGTTAGTTAGTAGATTTGCTTTGAACTCGGTTGGGCTTCCTATTTGTTATTGATCCTCAGGCCCAGTATATATATATATATATATATATATATATATATATATATATATATATATATATATATATATATATATATATATATTTTTATTAATTGCGATTATGACTGGAAATTAAATCAAACTACTTAATATTTGATTCAAAATCGTTGCTTAAAAGTTTGTTCGATTTGTTAGCATAATTATCCAAACTTATTGAGAATCTTCAAATGTACAAACGTGAACATCATTACGATTGATTTATGTCTTATAAAGGATAAGAGAAGGGTATACACGAGTTGCCTTTGCTGAAATTTATTTTTTCTAAAATATCAGCTCCCAAATAAATGATCATGTATCCGCCCTTGGGTTTATAGATACATATAAGGTTACTACAATAGCCTTGTAAATTATACAAGTGGTGTAAATTGTACACGACAAATCGTGTAGGGCAAATTTCGCCTAAAATGATCCGATCTGATCACCTTACTCCATCAATTAAGCCATGCAACCAAATTGAAAAAAATAAACCATCTATTGAAGAGTTCCGTCTGACATTCGTTTTAAAAAGAAATATTGGAAGTTGTTCATTCAAAAAAATGAGCTTAAAAGTTTGTCTTTAATTGGTTGGTGGTGTTAGTAATTTTTTTTTTTATTAATCTTTTTCTCACTCAAAGTTATGTATATTTTATATGAGGATCATTTAAAAAGGAGGCATGACGTCACCCACATGCACGCCAATTTTTGTTCACCAAACTTGACTTACATATATCTCAAAATTATTTATATTAATTAGTGATAATTAATAAATTGATAATACAGCAACATAATCGGAAAATATCCATATTAAAAAGAAAATAAGTGTCTTGGTTTAGAATATTTATTTGATTTTTTTTCAATGTGTATAATATATTTTTTTCCATATACATATAATATTTCCATATTATTACAAAAATTAACAAATCAATTACTCGAAATTCATCCAATTAAATTTCGTACATGCAACTTTTGACCCTTTGGCAATGGTCTGTTAGTACGAAACATTTGGACAATTTAAGGGCATGCGTCAAGTTAAATATGTTTAGATGGCACTTTAGTTATTTATTTTTATTAAAGTAATTAATGATTAACTTTACTAATTAATGTACACCTAATAATTGAAACAATATTGTATTCTCCAATTATTATCACAGCTAACATTTTTTTATTGGTAATCGTGGAGCCTTTGGCGGCTGTAAATTTGTACTACTAATATATATATGTTATAAATACTTCTTTATACGTGGAAAAGATACAAAAAAAAATTTGTAAAAGAGTTTAGTTGCTGAAATAAGAGAGCGTCGATTAATTCGAGTTAGAATTATATACGAATTTAAAGATTTATGAAATAAGAGAGCGTCGATTAATTCGAGTTAGAATTATATACGAATTTAAAGATTTATGAAATAAGAGAGCGTCGATTAATTCGAGTTAGAATTATATACGAATTTAAAGATTTATGAAATAAGAGAGCGTCGATTAATTCGAGTTAGAATTATATATGAATTTAAAGATTTATGTAGATCACTTATATGATGGTTAATAACTGGAAGATTAATTAATGTTGACAAAGCCAAAAAAAAGCTACTTAACTGAAAAACCACTAATCACAAAACAAGAGCTAATTAAACTGGAATGTAGTAATTAATCACAATGCATTAAGTAAGAAACCACATGCTGCAATTTATTTGATTTTATTTTTTCAAGAGAAGAAAAGCTGTTGATTAATGGCATCCCAAGATAGCATTGTATGGTCAATACTCTCAACCCATTGCTCGTGATTGGTAATTGTCGAATCTTCGCCTCCCGTTGAGTTGTGATAATTATTAGTACTCACTGAATTTTGTTCCGAACAGAAAGAAGGGGTGTAACAAGAAGCTGTTGAAGGGAAATTAGTACCATAATTATTAGTTTCTTGATTTGTAGACATGATCCACAAATAATCCATGTCCGTCATGCTTGTACAAATATTCGTTTCATGGTCGTCGTAGTTACTCATCAGATGATGAACACTAGTTTGACCATCATGACTTTCTTTTGATTCTTCTGCTGTTTCTGCTGCTGTTGGTGCTATTTGATCGCCTTTTCCAGGCCTGGAAATCTCGACAACTAGTTCATCATTATTATTCTCGGTATTATTTGACGAGGAGTGATCATTTACTAACGATTGTTGCTGCTTTAACCTCTTCTTGATTCGAGTGTTCCAATGGTTCTTGATTTCGTTATCCGTTCGCCCTGGGAAATGAGACGCAATCTTAGACCACCTGCATATACGCAACATATAATACATAAAGTGGTATAAAAAAAAAAAGGTTAATTCAGCTAATAGTTAACCACATTTTACTTAATGGAACAAGATTTTTTAAACCGACAACCAAAAAAATAGAAAAACGAACCTGTTACCAAGGCGTGCATGAAGCTCTATGATCTGATTCTCTTCGATTTCTGTTAGTGCCCCTCTTTTGAGGTCCGGCCTCAGATAATTAATCCATCTTAATCTGCAGCTTTTTCCACATCTTAATAAACCTGCATCGCATCATTATTAAACGAAAATAACCGCCTGATTATATATATGCATGCTAGAAAAGAAGTAACCTGCAAGCTTAGGAACCATTCGCCAGCATTGAATGCCGTTATTGAGAATAAAGGTCATGAGTTTATGGTCTTCTTCTATAGTCCATGGACCTCTCTTCAGACCAATTTTGTCACAACAAGGTTGTCTCCCCATTTTTCCTTCTTCTTTTTTCGTAGTTTTCGGACAAGTTTTGATGCTGAAAACTTGCTTTGAAGGAGTTGTTATTATAGTATTTGAAACAAGTTTTTGACATAAATTAATAATGAAAGGTTAATGTACATGATTGAATAATGGAAAAAGGCCTAAATTTAAAGCAAAGATTGATGGTATGAAGTATTATAAAATGGCACCATGGCCGGTTTGTTGAGATAAACATAAAATTAATCTTGTTTTAGGAGGAATTGTATTAATTTATTACATAAAAAAAAGGGAGCAATATAATGAATGTATGGATAAAGAGATACTTAGTTGACAAATTGGTAATTATGAAACCAAAAAGAAATTGTTTTTGTTTAATTAATGAATATTAGTGTAACTAAGGTAGCAAAAACTAAAATGGTGAGATTCCCTTTGGTGGTATCAAAGCTGGCTAGTTTTGTCGTTGTAGGCACCAAAAACTCTTTTCTTTAGTTACTTCCAAAATCTCTAATGATTCTCTTTTTTTTTCGAATAAGAAAATAGTTGAAACGCCTATACAAAAATCGCATACATAGCAGCTGCTATAAAGTATCGATGGTGAACTATCGGTGATCGAAGGGATAGTAGCATGGAGAGAAAGGAGAGCTGAGGTACTTGGATGATATGGCGTTCTTTGTTGGTTCTACGGGCCATGGCTTCGTCGTCGAAGATAAGGACGAAATGGTCAATAATAATGTGGACCCCAATTCGATCTATTTCACGGACACAAATGAACTCACTCCTTCACCTTGGGATAAAGAACATAGAGCGCGACGGTGGACACAATATAATGAAGTCTACTATACTTGTAATGATATCACACATATTCGAGCATGGTTCATGCTATTATCCCCGCCTCTCACTTTAATACAAACTTTTCCTTTATGCCGGGTTTTTCTTTCGTTTGACTCGAGTTTGAATAATCTTGCCAACCCTTTTTAGGAGTCAATTATACAAAAAAAAAAAAAAAAGATTTGTAGGGGTAGTGAAAAAAGATTTGTAGGGGTAAAGAAATAAGGCAAAGATTTGTAGGGGTAGTGAAAAAAGAAAAGCCCAATAAGAGTAAATGGGCAGTTTAGAATGGGAGTAGTTATTGGGCCATTATGTGAGCATAGTGCCACGTCAGAAAAATGGCCCACGTTTAGAAGAATTTGGACAAGAAGGAATATCGCGGCGGTTGATGGGTCCCACAAATAATAATAAGCTGGCAAATATAGAAAAATCTTCTTCAGTTTGTGAATCAGTTTCTTCTGGTGAAATGCGATATAGTGCAGTATATATATGATAATATGATGTAGCAAATTGTAGAATCATTTAAAAATATATACGTATATGGAAATGCAATATTAAATAAAATAAGTTCCAAAAATAAACGGTATTCGAGTTGGACAAACCGACATACTACATTCTCTACTGCAAATAGCTACATAAAATAATCAACTAACCTACCGCAGAATTATTTAGGATGAACGATCAGAGCGCTGACTAATTACAAATTCAGACGACACACCTATTAAGAATTTAATTAGTAATAAATTAATAAGATAAAACATGAGCAAGGCCAAATTAACATATTCCTGTCGCTGTTGTGCTCTATTATTATTATTATTATTAATTATTATGATTTATGTGGAGATTTCGAGCACGCAATAGAATTTTCAAAGCCACTACTCAGCCACCCAAACCCCATGACTAAATATTCACCACCATTAATTAATTCATTCATTCATTAATTAATTAATTACCCGAAACCATTCTCTCTGCAGCTAGCTAATACAAAGAAAGAAGAAACAGAGTTGAAAAACAGGAGAGTATTATTACTACTGCATTCTGCAGAGATAATTAATTAAAATTCTAATACTACTAATAATATTGATATATGGAATAAACATATTTAGGAATTTGAATTGGATTCGTCTTTCGATTCGTCGTCGATGGGGTTCAAGGATCGAAAGAACCGGAGCTGTTTGCCCCGGGCTGTATATCTCTTATGGTGCACCCTCGTCTTCCTCTTAGTTTCCGGCTTCACTTTCTCCACTCTCCGCCTTTTTTCCACTAGAGGTATATACATACATACATACATACATACATATACTCCACCTTTGTTGTTGAATGTTCAGTTTCTACGACGTTTTTTTTTTCTTTATGTGATTATCTTCGTAAATGTTATGTTTTCTTCCAACAAACGATGTTGAATTTTAGCGTTTGACATGCGTGAATAATGAAGTACAACGTTTGGAATTTGAAGCAGAAGGATCTTACACGAGACTGGTATCCAAATGGAATATCCCGGCGATGGAAGTGATGTCCGGCGATCACTCTGCAAACCCGAGCATCACAATTCGAGAAACAGTTATCTTCCCGGACCAGGCGTTGTTTTTCCTGAAATACCCTCCGTCGACTGCTTTATTAACCAAAGGCGACCTCAACTGTGTATATACACCCCCCAACTCGTCGGCGCAGCCCCTGCTCGACGTCACTCCGTCATCAATCGAAGATGGGTCGTACGACGAGAACCACCACCAGATAGTACGGTGCCCGCTCGATCCATATGGCGGGATCGTGTCCCTTGCGGTTAAGCACAACAACGGTAACAACCTCTCATCGGGCCCCACATACAGATGGAATTCCCTAGCTTACGAAGCCATGATCGATCAACAAGACAACTCAACAATTGTTTTCGTCAAAGGACTTAATCTAGGGTCAGGAAAATCAGCTGATCCTTCAAAGTTCAAATGCATCTACGGCTCTCATTTAACCGGCTCAAATAACTCTGCTCTGTGGGCCGACGCCGTTTCCGTCGCCCAGGAAATCGTCAGATGCAGAACCCCTCTCAGCGTACTAAACAACACCTCATCTAACGATTCCGTTAAGGTTTCCGTTAAAGTCGCCGGAAGAAAAACCCTAGATTCCGTCGCACGTGTGAATAACCATCATCGTCAATTAGGCCCTAAAAAAAAGCACAAAATCTGCGTTTGCACCATGCTGAGGAATCAAGCTCGTTTTTTGCCTGAGTGGTTCACCTACCACGCGAGCATCGGAATCCGAAATTGGTTCATATACGACAACAACAGCGACGACGAGATTGAGCGCGTGGTAGAATCGATGGCCGGAGAAAACCACAGCGTGACACGTGTGGTGTGGCCGTGGATCAAGAGCCAGGAGGCTGGGTTCGCGCACTGCGCGATGCGGGCGAGGGATTCCTGCGAGTGGGTAGGGTTTATCGATGTCGACGAGTTCATTCATTTGCCCTCAAATTCATCCTTGCTCGATATAATTGACAGTCAATCGAAGCTGCCTAGTAGTAGTAGTAGTAGAGAAGTGGGTGAAATTAGGGTTTCCTGCCATGATTTCGGGCCGTCGGGGCTGAAAGAGATGCCGGCGAAGGGGGTGACGGTGGGGTACACGTGCCGGATGGGCGCGCCGGAGAGGCACAAGAGCATAGTTCGGCCGGAGGCGTTGAATTCTTCGTTGATAAATTACGTACACCATTTCCAACTGAAGGCGGGATTCAGAGTAGTGAATTTGAACAGAAGAGAGGTGGTGATAAACCATTACAAGTATCAGGTGTGGGCGGTGTTCAAGGACAAGTTTTATAGGAGGGTGGCTGCTTACGTGTCCGATTGGCAGGAGAAGACAAATGTGGGGTCCAAGGACCGGACGCCCGGTCTGGGTACCAAACCGGTTGAGCCGGCGGATTGGTCTAGTAGGTTCTGCGAGGTCAACGATACTGGATTGAGGAATCGGGTACTCAACACTTTTGCTGACCCGAAAACCGGCTTATTACCATGGGAATGAATGAATATAATCAGCTGAATGAGGGCTTAATTTTTTTATTTTTTTGCAAATTTATTATTTATTTTTCTTTTATATATTATTTTGTAAATTTGTTTATAAACTGAAAGGATTTGTATATTTTGTTTTTCTACTGAAAAGAGATGATAATGAGAATTTGTTTGCTGAAATTGATGGTAATGTGTTCAAACAAATAATTTCATAAAATAATCAAGAATGAATAGAAAGATTGTTTAGGAAAAGACATTATAAAATAATTTAAACTGATAAATAATATTTTTGAAGTTTTTAAAATATATTTTATAATAACAAAAAAAAAAAGGGGCCTTAAGATATAGGTCCCTAGTGACAAAACTAATTAGAACTAAATGACAAGTTTAACTAAACATTTGCTTCAAGTCCTTTATTAAATTCATTCCGAAAATGCCCTTTCACTCATCTTTATTTTTTCAATTTACACTTTGCATTATTTTATATTATTATAAACAATCTTTTTTCTTATTTATAACATCGTTTTTGAAAATTACGATTTTTTTTCTTCTTTTTGTTAAATAATTCAGCAGATTTCAAATATTCTATAGTATACTATGGTGTACTATGTTATACTATGGTGTACTATCCGATTTTTTTTCTTCTTTTTGTTAAATAATTCAGCAGATATAGCAGATTTCAAAAATTCTATAGTATACTATGTTATACTATAGTGTACTATCGTTTCTACACTATTATTGACTATGGTATACTATGGTGTACTACCAAACCCTAGCCGCCAACAACACACAACCCTCGTCAACCCTAGCAGCCAACATCTGCAGTCATCGCAACCGTAACCTACCAACTTTGGGAAAACCTAGATTTACGATTTTGAACCCAAATCGAAAAAAATCTCTTGAAGATCAAGATCGAATCTCTACCATAACCACATCCCGCCGCCATCTCAACCACCACAACCGGCTGCCATCTCGACAACCACAGCCCACCGGCGCCGATTGCTCCACCACAGCCCCCGCCGCCGCCCACAATACCTCGCCGCCATCTCAACCACCACAGGCCGCCGCCGCCTTCCCCATCCCAGCCCCCCGTCGCAGCCTCCTCCACCCCAGCCCCCGCCGCCGTCCACAACACCTCGCCACCATCTCAAAACACAGCCCGTCACCGCCACCTCCTCCACCCCAGCCCCCGCCGCCGCCCACAACACCTCGCCACCATCTCAAAACACAGCCCGCCGCCACCGCCTCCTTCACCACAGCCGCCGCAGCCGCCTCCTCATCCACCAGAACCCTTGGCTTCGACTATTACCAAATTAATTAACAAGAGAGAGGTATGGAGATAGAGAGGTGAGAGAGAGAGATGGAGAAAAAAAACGAGATTGGAAAAGGAGATTAGAGAACGTGTGAGAGAGGGAGGGAGAGAGAGAGAACGTGAAAGAAACCAAAAGAACGAAATAAATCTGAATTGGAGAAACGAGAATACATAGGTTATATAATTTAGGGTATAAGGGCAAGATAGGGATTAAAAAAAAATTAGGGATGTGGCTCATATATTATTTCAAATTAAGGATTTAATTAAAAAAATCAATTTGAACTTGTCATTTAGTTCAAATTAGGTTTCGTCTGAGGGGCTCATAGCATATTAACCCAAAAAAAAAAGCCGATTTGACCAGTTGAGACGGAGGAGGTCCACAGTAAGTAAAATGCAGCCGCAACACCAGATCAGGCCCCCTGACTAGCCGTTACATTCCAAATATAATATTTTTCTCAAAAAGAAAAATATGACCGTTGCGACCCATCTGTTCGTTCTTCTTGTCCCAAATACCGAGCAATATTTCTCGGAAACCCTATTGTAAAAGCTTCAAGAAAACGATGGATTCAGAGGGCCCGATCAAAAGCCCGGAAAATCAATCAAAGAAAGAGGGAGAAATAAACGAAAATGGTCAAAAAAATGAAAACTTGTTCAGTCCAAGGTTTAGATCGGTGGCGGCCATGGCTGGATGGGATGAAGAGGCCCTTTTGATTGCAAGCCTCATCGTAGAAGACACCCCCGATCGACAGTTCAAACAAAAGAGAAGATCCGATTTGCAGAGTTTTAAAACCCCACCCACAAATTCAAGAAGGTATGATCATATTCTTTATATATATATATTCTTTATTTATGATATGCATGTATTCTTAAACATCGATTCTGTGTTTTAGAGAATTTTTTTAAATTAAGAAACTTTTTTTCCTTTTCCTATTAATTAAGCATATGATTACAATTTACAAATCAAGAGGTTCAGAGAAGATTTCATGTTTGTGTGCGCACATGTTCTTTGAGGGCTTTGGTTTTCTTGTTCCCCAACTGGTTTTTTTTTTTTTTTTTTTTATTATTTTTAATCAAAAAACGCCCGAAAAGGGACTTGGTCGAAAATAACTGAATCGAATATTTGACCCTATTGGTTTCTGGTTATGGAAGTAAACAAGTGCTCTATGTGTTTTATTGATGTGGTTTCCTCAAATGGAATAGTTTTGATTATTTGGTTATTAAATTGGATGTTAAAGTTGGGGTATCTACAGAAAACGAAAGGCTCAGAAGAGAAGTCCTGCACCAGTTGTTGTTCTTAATCTTGATGAAGATGACTCAATTTCAAAACAAGGTTCTTTATTTACTTTCCCCTTTTTTCTTCTTTTGTTTTACTCCGCAATTCGATTTTTTTTTCTTACATCTTTTGCTTTACGAAAATTGACAGAGGATGAGAAAATAAATAAGGAGGCAAATATCACCGAAGAAGTAGAGAAGAAGAAAGGAGATGATGAAGTGAACACCAAAGGCAGCAGTGTCTCCGGTTCGATTCCCGCAATTCCGTGCATTGATCGGCTTCGGGAGGAGCTTTCCTGTGCTGTAAGAAGAGAATTACTCCATCATTCTTTTTTTTTTTGGTGATATAAATGTGCCTATCGTATAACTTGAATCAACTTGGCAGATTTGTTTGGAGATATGCTACGAGCCGAGTACCACGCCTTGTGGACACAGGTAATAAAAAATTACAAATTAGATTATTTTTTTCTTCTGTTACTTTTGCATGAGAATGATTTATATTTCTGTCTTTGTAGTTTTTGTAAGAAATGTTTACGATCGGCGGCTGATAGATGTGGGAAGAAGTGTCCTAAATGCAGGCAGCTTATCAGGTTCATCTTTTGATCACTCACTCGTATTTTCTGTTTTAATTAATGATTTGATATTAGAGACTGATTATTGTATAATACGAAATCTCGACAGCAATAGCAGATACTGCACAGTGAACACAGTTCTTTGGAACACAATGCAGCTGTTGTTTCCACAGGAAGTAGAAGCAAGAAAGCTGGCCGATTCTTCATCTTCCTCGGATAATCAAGAACCTAAAAAGGGAAGTCCACCAAAAACGAGAAGTCGTCATTACACACGAAACAGAGGTGTTGAAGCCTTAAATAGCCCACCATCTGAAAACAGGGATCAAGACAGAAGAACTCAACGTATCAGAAACCGGAGTTTACGTGCTTCTTCTGCTAGTACAACAACAACAACAACAAGGGTAGAATTGCCAATTCAGGATGAGGATGCTGCATTGGCATTAAGATTGCAGAGGGAAGAATTTATGGAGGCGTTTAGGGTACCACAACGACAACCGGAGGATGATTCTAGAAACTCGTTTGGTGTAGCTAGGGCTAATTTGAGGGCGATGGCTTCTAGGGCTATTAACATTCGAATCAGAGGAAGAAATGGCTACTAGACAAAGTGCTGTTCTTGATCAATGTATATGTGTTGATCCTTTTAAAACTGGGATTTGTGAATTTTGATTAGGTGCACGAGGTTTTCTATATACGTACGTTGACTTCCATATAGATTCTAAATATAAGGTTCTTGTCTTTCCAGAATCAATCGTATATTTTGAAAAACTAGAATATTATATATGCCCACGGACAAGCCAATAAAGTAGTTGAACATACCAAATAAAGCAAAAGAGATCCTTTAAGACGAAAAAAAAAATGCCTACCACTGAGAAAAACGAAATGCTGGAGCTCGATCCCAAGTCCGGTGTTGCTCTGAAGCCAACAACAAAAGACGAAATCAACGAGACAGCACCCATGTTATCAGAGCATAGCTTGTTGTATAGTTCCTACAAAAGAAAACCTGCGGAATAGAGGTATTAGTTTATCTGTGGAAATTTCTCCGAAACGGAGTTTTTAAATCTAACGACTTTGCAATACCAATTCACCACTAGTTGTGGCAGATTTAGTAAACATTATTTTGGTATTGATTGTTCTTCTACTGCAAGGAATTTGGTTGGCTAGGAATAAGAAAAAAATTCTACAACACCTTACATAACATATTATACAGATTAATTTACCAAATTATAAACGAATAACATGACAATACCTACCAGAGTTTATATGCCGAAAACAAAAAGAATAGGAATAAACTAGGAGTCTAGTACACAAATCAATTGAAGATCCTTACTAGAAAACACATAAAAAATAATTAAAAAAAAAAAGAGAGAGAGAGAGAGACCTTGGAAGAAGTACATAAAAATGAAATAAATTAAAGCTGCTAATATTCGCAACATTCTAAAGAGGGGATGAGGATGGAGTGAACCGCATTGGTTCGGGGCGAATCCTCTTGACTTTCTGAATATCACAGGGATAGTAGCATGGAGAGAAAGTCCTGTCTCTGTAATGAAAGATGCCTATATCGTGGCCACCGTATGCGTCCCGTTTATCCCAATATGCTGGAGTGTAACACATTGGGTCGGTGTAATATATTGAATTCGGCTTCAGATTCACCGCGTCGGGGGACTCCACCACAAAACCATGTCCTTTAGAACCAACACGTGGAGGTTGAAAAGTCGTGCATTTTTTGTACGGAGCCTGAAACTGTGGTGCATTTGTTTTTCGGATGCACGTTTACTTACAACATTTGGAGCATTATTCGGGAATGGATGGGCTTCCCTCGGGCTGCAACTACGCTCAAGAGTGCTTTGAAATGGCTGAAGAAGGAGGCTCGTGGCTCATGTTGGCGGCAAAAAGCGAAGAAGGTGGCCCTTGCTTGCACCGTTTATCAGATTTGGAGTGCTCGCAATCGGAAAATTTTTGAGAACGAGACGCCTAGGATTACTGAGATGGTGCGTAAGATCAAGATACTCGTTTACAAGACGGTTTTTGCCTTGTTTCCGCAATCAGCTTTGCAAATCGTGCATCCCTGATTGTTTTTTGATCTTTGGTTTGCACTTGACCCTTTTTGATCTTTGGTTTGCACTTGACCTGTGGGGTCTTGTTCATGTATAGGCATTGATATATATTTTTTTGATTACACTGCCTGGGTATGCCCAGTGTATTTGTAAAGTCCGTTTTGATCTATATATTTCACATTTACCGATCAAAAAAAAAAAAAAAAAAAAAAAAAAAAAAAAATGAAGAATGCCATACCATCCAGTGTACCATCCATGTACTTGAACTCTCCTCTCTCTATATCGATTTCATGAACATCAAAACCGACAGTCTTGTAAGGAACGGTATCTGCTAAAACATTCTTTTCAAAGAGACCAAAGGTACCACGGGTTCAGCTTGTAGGTTACTTGGACAGGGGAACCATCAGGGCCCATGTGTTCCATTATATGGAACCGTACAAGAAATAGTTGATTGGAATGCTCTGCGGATACTAGGTGTTTCCTCGAGAAGATTTCTTGGTATCGGCCATCCCGTGGGTAGTTTTTGAAGTCATCCCCCGTCTTCTTCCAATTCAATTTTGGAGACATAGGGTTTCCAAGATCCCAAATTTCAAAGTCGGCGTAGTGGAGTAGACGAAATCTTCGTAAGCCCGTACTATACGAGCATCCCAATGAAACACGTTGATTTTCTCGTTTTCGTGAAAGTGAGAGCCGAAAGGAGTCCACTTAGTACTTTGTCCTGGGCAGCAGAATGCCATATTGCTTCTTGGACCAAAACACAAAATTGCACGGCAATCGTGTTCGGCTTCATCCGGAGAGCATGAAAGGATGACCTTGAGTGGTCTACCCCAACAGTCTCTCAATTTCTCTTCCGCAAGAGGAATTGTTTCGACAGATGGGAGCTTAATGTGACGATGAGAGAGTGGATTGTACAGAAACAGATCCAAATTGGACGGAGTCTTATAAAAAGCTAGCCAACCATGTGAAGATCCAACCAAAACTGCCAATCTCTCAAAATGTAGGTTTAAGTTGTCAAATCCTATAGTGCTTATTTTGCTCACACTTATAACTTTGTTAACCGCCAGGCTGTAGAAATTATAAGACATCTTACCACCCACTCCAAAACACTTATAAAACAAGTTACCACTGTCTTCAAAGGTTGGTGGCAGCATAAGCCACGGCGTCGGTGAGGATATTCGACCGGAAAGGCTGCTCATTGGAGATCGATCGGAAACGGTGCACATCGGAGAACCCACAAAATTGGGATATCTAGATTTCCGACAAACCCAATTACCCGATGGCCGATACCGCTTGCCGGTAAATCGAGCGGAGTATGGAAGAAGCCATTGTTTTTGTTAATCCACTTTTTCTCTGTCCTGTATTACATGTAGGGCGGAATGGGTGTTAACCTACGATAGGAATTCTAGTAAGGATTGAGTACATAGCTTGGTTTGGACTTTGGGTTGGACCTTTCCATGACAAATGGGCCCACCAATTTTTATCAGACAATTCGGCTGATTATCTGTCATCCTGAAGCCGCCTGAGCATACGAGGTAAGCAATCATCGTCCTGTTTTCTGTACTATTCATCGTCTTCCTCCTCACGGAAGAAAGACGCTCCAACTTTTCGTGTTAACCTCCATGCTAGGGTTTCAGCCACCTTGAAAATAGTCGTCAACTATCGAGTATTTCGGACAATCGGCCGACAGCCGGCGAAGATATCCAAAGTGGCTGTCTTTGTCTTTCTTCTTCCGGCACCGCCTTTTCTCATCGACCTTAATTCATTACACCGGTGCGGTGATAGAGCCACTAGTTCAGGGTGATTTGAATAATCAATATAACCAAATTTCATCATTAGGGAGTAATTAACTCTAGCGTGTAAAAATGTAATAATCACACTTACTTTTTTGTCTACTGGGGAAATATGGTTGATTAACTATAAAAATATACTTTTTGTGAGTGATGATAATGCAACACAATTTATCAAGCATTTGGGTCAATATTAGTTAGTGAACACAGTTCTTCAGCTGTTATTTCCAGAGGAAGTAGTAGCAACAAAGGTGGCTGATTCTTCATCTTCCTCGGATAGTCAAGAACCTAAAAAGGGAAGTCCACCAAAAACGAGAAGTCGTCATTACACACGAAACAGAGCTTTGGAACACAATTTAGGAGGGTTGGCTTTCAACTATTAGGAATAATAATGTCTTATCAAACATTGAATTCAGGGGATTTATATTTGACAATTCATTCATCAGGTACTCCTATCAAAATTTCACTGTGAACAAGAAATACAACAGATTTTTACAAAAGAAAGAGTTATAAATGTCTCAATATCAATGTCTGTGGGAATGCTTTCTGCTTCTGTAATACGTCTCACCATTATTTCTGTACCTTGTCTGGATGATCCTAAATGTGAAGGACACTATTCCAATAACAGCCATTGCGTAAAACACCCTATACGGTGCTAATGCCAGTGCAGAAATAGAGGAATAATATCCAGCAAGGAGATAAGCAAAGCTTAGTCTGATTTCCAACCATGGAATGCCCGGGATTGGAAATAGGTAGAAATTGAACTCGGGCTTTGAATCACATAAACCGTGCAGAATGACACCAATGCAGAATGCAGAATCCCAAAACCACGGAAAACTTTGACCAATACCAATCCGCTGCAAATTAATATGTACGTTGTGAGTTGCCAGCAGTAAAAAACTAGAAAATTATGTCAAAAAGCTCAGGTTTTAAGTATTCCTTGCCAAGTGAAAAGGTCAAACGAAGCAAGTGCTGTAACTTTCTTTGAATGAAAAAATTGTGGTAAATAACATACCTGAAGCCAGGCCACGAGTGAAGGGACAAACATCAATGCTGCAAGCAAGTGTAAGACAAGCAAACCATGATGGTGATGGAAGATCTCTAATTGTGTCTCGCCATAGCTTCTTGTTGATTCAGGGCTACCAGTACAGGTCTCTTTTATAGGTGACAGATTGCTAGTATCACTGTCACCATTATTTCCAGATTCATAAAACTCACTGGTCTGGACATGGCTGCGAAATGAAGCCATAAAAAAACTGTTTACAAAGACACAAAATGAAACTTAGATCGTATGACAAACAAACGAAAGAAAACTCTCAAAGCATTCTAGTGAAGGAGAAGTACACCTACCTGCACAGAGCACTGTGACAGTGTAAAGCGTGTGATAAAAGCAATACAAAGAGCCCCAGAGCTGGATGCACAAGACACACCAAGGCAATGGCAACCAACGATGTTATAATCAAATGATTCGCCCTTAAAATCCTTATGACCTGCCCCAAGAATGTTTTTTCAAGGAATATGAAATCAAGCTCGGATATTGAGTCTCAAAGCAAAATGGAAGAATTAAGATAGAATTTCTGTAAAAAATTAATTGTAATATTAGTAATATTATAGCAGTCAAGAACTTGAAAAGTATCTTTCTAGGGTATATTCAGTTTACCATTTTCACAAATAGCAAGAAAATAACTAAAGCAGCATAAGCCTTCAATCTTTATGATTCAGGTTGCTAATTATGTCTTCACCGAGTGGAAAGTTACCTTAATAGATGCAAAGCTGGAGGACATATTGATGAACCATTGGAAAAAAGAAAAACAGAAACTCCCTTCACATACTTGCAACCTGAAAAATTGGACTCTTTTAGCTTGTAATAGAAAATAAAGCTCAGTCCTAATCTTAATTGCTAGTTGAGTCATGAAACGAGAGAAATGTCTTGCACATTTGTATTTGCATGCAAGCGATTGAGTAAACACATGAATACGGAGACGCACATAAACAGAACTACTAACCGTTTTTTGATAAATACATGGGAAGTGCCAGCCATGTAGAAAAGCAATTGCGAAAGTAATATCAGCACGATTATCACCCCATTTGCAAAAACGTAGCAAAGTATCGAGACAATAGAGAAACTTATAATCGGGGGAAGTGATTTAGAGCTTAGGAAACAAAAGAGCACGGCAAACAAAATCGGAAATGTGGCAAGGAAGAAAAAGGGACTTGGCATTCTCAAGTTTGATTCAACTGCAGATAACACTGACTGTATGGGCCGATCAAGTTCCCATGCATATGCCTGCCGCATCAGAGCGAAAAATGCAACAGCGACGCAAAGACCGCTGATCTGCATGGAGTTAGTAATTAGATCCATCGTGAAATTACCAATCACAGTGAATATGAAGCTCAACAATTATTATTGACGATGGGTAAATAGTTCTTCAATTATATTACTAGTGCCTGTGTTACCTTAAGGCTTGAGAAAAGTATTAAGACGTATACTACATCGCCAAATGTGCATGTCCAAACCAATTTGAAGCTTTTACTCAATAAGGTAAAAGGTAGTATCTCATGGAAACTCGTCCAATGAAAAGAATATTAATAGAACTGAGTTTGACCATTAAAGGATTGGACTCAAATGCAAAGTACTGAACAGTTTCCACTTCTAGAAATCGGAATGTACTATAAACATGCTAAATCCAACTGAAAAACATCAGTTTTGAGAAGGGTAGGCGGTAACAAGATATTAACCTGGGAGAAGTATAAGAGCAAGAATCTGCCAGCAGCCGCAGTGAGTGGAACACCAGCAGTAGTTCTGTAAGAGCAATGTGGGTCCACCTGTAGAGAATTGCAGAGACAAAAAAAGTTACCGAAAACAGTATATGAAGACACATTAGAAAATACCAAAATATTCATGTCCGTGCCGATGGGTAATAAATATAATTTTTAAGTTAAGTAATTATACCAATAGTAAAACAGTTGTCTTGTCAGATGCATGAGTTGAAGTCCAAAGTGCTGGAGAGGAATCCACGACAATTGTTTCGGAATACAAATTTGGAAATACATGGAGACCAGATGTCGCATCCCAAGCAAGTGCCACAGGTGGGAAACACCGACGCCTACAAAGTCCTGCATTCCAGGATCAGTTACCACAAGCAGAAAATGGAACCATATAAAGCAACAAGATTCAGAGTTCTATTTGTAGATGTCTATAGAAGCTTTTAATAGCTTTCAATTTAATAAGTAGTAAGCACATTATCTGTTCAATTACATCCAACAGTTACAGAAATAACCACTCAAACTAGCGACATAGGATGGATGTGAGAGAACACTTACTACTAGTTTCCACATCTTCTGTATCTTCAATAGGAAATTCAGACTTCTTAATTCCACAGCCAGTTGTTATGAGAGATAAAGAAACAGGAAGAAGGCCTAAGCTAACGGAGAATGTAAGATTGAGAGTAAGCGGATGATCTTCCTTCAAATTGTCATCCTGCTAGAAACCAAATTACACGATGAGCCACCATAGTGTTCAAGTTCCTTAACTTCAAAGGTTGCTAAGCTATACATCAAAATATTAACCTTATCCGTGAATAATGAATGAATCAACTTGTAAGGAGAGAATACTTGCTCTCCATCCTTTGGATTGAAAAATTGTCCAACTCCCATAGAAGCCGCTGGTGGAGGCCTCCCTGAAACAGTCTGAGAACAGGAAATCTCTTAATGCCGAGAAAGTAAGTAATGCCTAAAAAAGGCTAGCTGCTTATCAGGTTTATGAAAACTGCAAAAACTGTGTAGGAGAAGGAAGAGTAATAGTCTTTCCCTTCCTGTACTTGATTCTGTCAAAAAAACCAAACTCAAACTAGTCTGACAGTTATCTTCATGAGAATCAAAGGCACGCTTAATTTACACTCTTGCGTGAACATAAATTCAGGGATCCCAATGTGCTAAGTATCCATAGAAGTTTTCCCAAATGGAGGTATTTACACTCATTATTAATAAAGGCTATCTCGATAAAGTTAATGATGAACTATTTCCACGACTTTCTGATAGAAAATTCAAGAGCAAAGAATATTTCATGTATATATATCAAGCACATTATGACACAAAGTTTTATGCTTAAAAAACAAATTTAAACAAAAAATACAATCATAGGATTTAAGAGAAAATACCGGTTGAGGTGCCACAGAGATTGTTATGAACCTGAAGCCATGCATATCCTCAGGACCCAACCAAAATACAGCGGATGGAGGAGCTTGCTCAGTTTGACTACCTGGCTCAATCTTCCAGAAGAAATGGACATGTTTAGAAAGGAGTATATAGATATTAGCTTATGAAAAGACTCTCTAGCGATGACTTTATACAACACAATACCTGCCTTGGAGCTGGTCCAGATGGAATGTGCACCATTTTTGTGGTGACTTCTACAACCCCTTTATTTGTTGCTGAAGCTGAAGTTCCCCTCTCTCGCCAAAGATGAAGCCGCACACCAGAACAAGGTGAAAGATTTGTGACAAAAACAAAGTGTTTTTTTCCACCTGGACCCTGAATATTAAAAGAGCTCTATATTGGTCACTAAGCTCCTCTTTCAGACACAAAAGAGATTTGCAGTTTTTATGTTTTTTAGGTCTCTTATAAACCAAATTGTATTAATTACAGTTGTCGCTGACAAATAGAAAGTCTACAAACTTGCAGAATTGTCTAGATATATGAAGATATAGAAAAGTGATATCATACTCAGACCCTTCCACCACGACTCCCACCACCCATACCACCCCCAGGGCTCATTAAAGCCAAGAGTAGAAATTTTTTAACTCTCTAAATGAAACAAACCAGTTTTTGAATGTCCAACCATCGCCTTCTCCCATCCATGGCTAAAACAGTGACAGTACTAGTTTGAATGTAAAGGTCTCTTTCAAGTCCATCTTCACTCCACTGGCTATTACTTGGGCAACCAGAAATGGCAGGAACATGCGGTGCTGTTTTATTACAGTAAGATGTCAAAATAGGTATGATCAAGAAATATTAAGCTAAGACAAAGTTAACCATCACACCATTTATTAGTATCCTCATCCCCATAATTTTCAAAACCCCAAAAACATGTCATGATTACATGGGATGCATCATATCAGCAGCAATACTTCCCCACGGTGTTCGACCATTTTATTTGTTAATGATTTATTTAGATTTAGATTTAGAGATTGTGCTAAACTTCTAATAGAGAATTTATAACTATACGAGGGGACTAAAGAGAGAGAAAATGGCCGACCAATTCCAGCAAATAAAGTTCATATCAAACAATTCAACAACTTCTGTCTGAAAGAAATAGGATTCAGGAAAGAATACCATGAATCACTTTTCCCGTTTGAATAGGAAAAGGGTCGGACTTTTTTGGTTCTTGTAATGGCCTTGGTGCAAAGAAGTTCTGAGGGATTCCACTATGAAGCATTTTTGTGAATATTCCAAGTCTTTGATGTGCATCACTAAAAGGTTGACTTGTCTTTGTGTCTATCAGACTGAGGAGGGTGTGCGAGACCTAAAAAGGTGAATATGATTTTCAGGACCTTGTTGTAACACTAGTAGTTCCAGTAGAGCAATACGACTTACTTGCACAACTAGCTGATTACACCATAAGATGACCTGGTGCTCCATTGATAACCACACGTTCTTCATACCAGTGCTGCTCATCATAAAGCCATGTGTAGGAGGAACAATACCATCAAGGGACTCTAACTTTGAGCGCACCTGGAACACAAACAAAACATGATCATCTATCGGATAATCAGTTCAAAGAACGATTGGTAAGTGGTGGCATAAATCATTTTACACCTTTGAGAGAACATATTATGGGGACACTTTTTTAATTGTCATAGATACCAGGTCATAAAACAGGGAATTAAACTAGTTTCCAGAACACGATATCCACTTCATACTGAGGTAATTGAGTTTAGAATAAATGTCATGAAGCATGACCAGATTGTTGCGAAGAACTCATGCTCGCCAGAGAGCTCTAATTAGTACAAGTAGGTAAATAAAATACCAGTTTTATTCTTTCAAATGATATCACATAATCACAAGAAAAGTGGTTCTCTCCATTATAACAACTTCATAAGTTTCCCATGAACTCTTATCTCTCATTCTTTATAACAGTACAAGTAAATGCAAACATATGTCTACCTGGTAATCGTTATAACCACCAGAAATGGAGACAATGACGACATGAGAAAGTGGAGGATCAGATATGTAGAGTCCAGCTTGAGAGGTTTCGACCTCATATCCTTTCCTCCACGCTTGATTCACGTGTGTATAATAGTGGCCCAAAGATGGCTGCAACGCCACCGGAGGATACCTGGAGAAGAAAATAATAAAAATACTGACAACCGCACATAGGTCAAGAACAGCTAAAGACGATAAGGATACTATGAGATTTACTGGTGTGGGGTGGAAAGGGTCAGAATAGTTTCAACAGCAAACTTTCTTAAATGAGGGTGCACTACTGCAGCCCTAGCAACAAAACCACCCATAGAGTGACCAACCAATATCACACTTTTAGGTAAACTGCCAGACACAGATGCGCCTTCTTTTGCTCTAGCATCACGAGATTCTTTATACTGATCCAGAATCTGCAATCATGAACATCACACAACAATTAATGGAAATCTCAGCAAACTTATGTTATAGAGAGAGAATACCCCATCACTAATAGAAGTTATAGTCCCTTCTTTTCTTCTTCACTAAACTTTTTCTTTAGATATTGTATGTATTGGTTTATTCTTTTAACATGGGGAACGTATTTTAAAGAGATAGAATAACCCCATTATCAACAAATGGTATATAACGTGAATTTTCTTTTCCAGTAACTTTTTCTTTGGATATTGTAGGTGCAGGCTATCCTGTAACATGATTGTCTGCCTGCCTGTGGGTGGCAATTATCAAACCTCAAATATATTTTACTTATAAAAAAAAGGTGGAAAAAGTGATACCCTGTGAATGGCATATACTACATATTCAGAGTGTTCTTGGAGTATCTGACCATCCATTGCAGAATGTTCACCTTCAAGATCCACTGCAAACCAATCCAGCATGGAAGCATATCGACTAGGTAATGAAATGTCGTTTAAATCGATATCCACTCGACCTCCCAAATTCGGGGAAGCTTGGTAAAAGTTCCAGTCAAGTGGACCTCCTTGATAAGCCCTATCAGATTCTGCACCCAGGGATCTAACCTGTGTAAATGCAGGTGAACATACATTTTTGAGCAATTAATTAGGACATGAATATAAAATGAAAACTACTATATTGATCCATCAATGATGCATTACTTTCTCCACTTGATCATGAATCTAAATGAAACTCAAATAATAATATACAGCTAATTCACTAACAAAATAGGAAGTTATGCAGGATGAAACATCCATTAAATGAAAAAATCCACGATCCGCCAATTAAAAACAAGAGGCTTGCCTGTTTGTAGCTTCCACCATTTCCAGGGATAAAAAGAACAGGAATACCATTAAGCTTTTTAAGATGATCATCAAAGTCGATCTTTCTCCAGCCTTCATGGTACAAATACAACCCATATTTCACAGAGGACACATTTTCCGGCGTTGAAATGGGAATATACGTGGGATACATATACGTCATGGCACAACCATTAGATATTGGTTTCAGTAAACCATAAAGACCTGCAAGGCCCATCCACATAGAAACGGCAACCACAATTGCTACTCTAGATTTCGTCTTGAAACTTTCCATGTCCACGCCACCTCTAAGTACCATCCTCGACATCATTTTCCAATCACCAGCTGCAAACGGAATCTGTCATCCTACATGAGCAATCAAAGATCAAACGAACCACTACGCTATGCAACCAGAATTCAAAGGAGAAAGGGAAGAAAAAATGATTCACACTCTCACACAAATAATTCCTGCTCCTATCAACTAAATTAATCGAATGCAAGCACCCAGCCAAGCACACTGAATTGAACATCCTATATAGTTTCGAACCAAATAGTAAAAACTATCATCCTACTCCAAACAAGTACAACTCGAAATTCGTAGGTTTCATCTTAAAATTAATTAAAAAAAAGCATAATGCAGACAAATTCACAGCTGAAACAACACTTGCACGAATTAAAAGCGAGAAAAAAAAAGAAGGAAGTTAAGCAAATCAATCGGCAGTTTACCTCAGAGAATGAGATCCAGTTGAGAGAAACTGTAGAGAGAACAGCAGAGCGGGTGTGAATTCGCGGAGCTAAAGTTAATCCGATGGCAGGGAATTTCGATTAATGGAAAGAATTATTATTAGGGTTTTTTGCAAAAACCACCCCTGTATAATCTTGAATTGCCGAAAAAGCATCCGTGTTAAACAAATTAGCACATAACCCCCTGTGAAAATTAGTCAAAGCCAAAAAGGACCCTACAAGCTCAATGTGCGATGCACTCGCGGTTTGTGCGACTGGGAGTCTGATTTTTGACCTAAAAAGACCCAAATACCCTAACTCAACATTTTCGAAAATTACAAATTTATCCAGGATTTTTCACATGCCTAAAATGAAGTTTTTAGAATTTTCGATTCAGTCCCTAACAATTTCAGAAAAACCCTCTCTCCAAATTATATAGGACCAAATTGCAATTTTCATAATTTCTTAAAACCTAATCATCTCCCTTCTCCCTCTCCTTCTTCAGATCCACTCATTTGCTAAAAAAGAAAGGGGACGAAAATTCCAGGCCCCCCCCCCCTCTCTCTCTAGAATTCCAGCCCATTTACAAAAGAAGTAAAAACAAAAAAAATTGCTTTCTCCCTGAAACCCGGCAGAAGACGAGGGCACTTCACATTGAAGATTTGGCAGATGAGAATTGGAAGAATTGTCCGTCCCTTCTCCGTTTCTCTAATGGTGGATCTGAATTAAAAATATTTTGAAGTAATTGTTTGAAGTGGGGCGGCGGGTGTGTTGGCAGTGGTGGTGCGACGGTGGAGGGTTGGATGGAAGAAAAGGAAGATGATGCCATGAGTTGAGCACCTGTGCGTGCTAAATGTTTTGTTCTTTATTCTTTCTTTTTTTCATTTTTTTAATTATTTTATTTTATGCATTTTATTTTTTTAAAATTAAAATATTATTAAAAATTATCAGGGTTAGTTTAGTAATTTCATCTAACTTAGCAGCCAATTTCAGAAAAAGGGGCGATGTTCTTTATCAAACAAAACATAGGGGGTATTTGCTAATTTTTATAATATGAGGACTTTTTTGGCTATTCAAGATTACACAGGGGGTTATGTGCAATTAGCTCTTATTATTATGTTTACTTCATTAATTAAGTAATACTGAAGAAATACAAAATTTAGTGTTCAAATTTTTTTAATCGAAAAAGCGGAAATGTTGGTCCAATGGTGTTTTAAGTCGTGTTTGTTTCTTTTGGGGCGAGGCCAGAAGTCCTATTAAATCGCTTTTTTAAATAGTTTGTATCTTTGTCGCCACCTGAGCTGACGACACGTGTCATCAGATTTGGGCTGGGCCTGTTTGTGAGTACTGTTTAAGGAAGGTAAATCTTTTTGAGGTTTGATGTGGCCCATCAATTTAAATTCTACTTACATATTTATAGTAAGAATTTAAATTGTAGTTTGGGATATATATGACACAATAGTAAGACATATTATTGTATTTAATTAAAAAAAAAAAAAAAGAGGTACATATGTATATATATATATTTTGGTAAATTACTGTCACCACTAAGGTACGATCAAAATACGAAAAAATTCCTCATGTTTGAGTAATACAATCACACATCAACTATGATTTTTTTTACACGTCCACTATTGTGGTGTCAAATTTAATAAAATCTTATAGATTATGTGAAATACTCTCCAATTTGTATACGTTTTACCACATTCGAGCTCTACATTTTAAAATAAGATTATCATAAGATACCTCTTGACTTGTAAATATCAGATGGTGGTTCATCAGAAATTGCATTGCACAAAACGAGTACAGACTGAGATCATACTATAAAACCTAGAAAATTATATTAAATTTGACACCATAAAAATAAACGTGTAAGAAGATTCATAGTTGAGTAGTGATTAATTATGATTACCCAAATAGAAGAATTTTTGTTTGTAATTTGACCTTATTTCATGATAGTAATTAATCATATACTTTAATGCATTTCACGACAGAGATCAAGAAAAAATAATAATAAATATAAATTATGGTGTACCACCACTACTTGATGTCTAGGTTAAAAAATGTCATCTTTATTTTAGTGACAATAAGGTAAATACAAAGGTAACAACAAAGCATTCACTTTAATGAAAAAGTTGAAGACAAAACTCGGTTGCAACCTGAAAAATGACTTCAACACAATCATTTCTTCCACTATACATCGTATAACCATTAGTACACTACAAAAAAACGATAATATACAGTCAGTTCGTACAACCCATCAAAAAAAGAAACCGCAATATTATTACATCTTAATATATTAAAAAAAAAAAAAAAAAAAAAAAAAAATTGTAGCTAAAGTCAATAGGAGAACTCGTGACCTCGAAGAGAGATATGTTTCTTGACCCAAATAGCAATATCCTCGGCACAAGCCTGAGCTTGAGGGGTCTTCAAAAGCATATCAAGCGTTGCAAATTCATGAACCGCGTCTTTGTACTCAAGAACCGGAGCATCCACATTTACCTTACGGAGCTCCTCTGAGTAAGCAATTGCCCTATCTCTCATCCAATCGTGTTCCGCCACAACTGTCAGTGTTGGAGGCATTTGTTTCAGAGGAGGTCCTTGTCTGTCTGACGAGAGTGGGTTTGCAGCAGGGTGATCGAGGCTGAAATCATCCTCGGACAAGAAAAGTTTCCACGAGAGCATGCACATTGCCTTGTCGTAGAAGTATGAGTTTGCTAGTTTTATTTCCGAATGTGTTGGCACACTTCCGATGAAGAAAGGGTACACTAAAACCTGGGCGACCACCTTTACTGGGTCCAAAAGCTTGCCAGCTTCAACAGCTTTTCTTGTCATGTAATCAGCAATGTTTCCTCCACAACTCACTCCAAGAAGTACACACCTGCAATAGTATACAAGTAGAGATAGAAATAATTCAGGAAGATTCATTGTGGAACACATTCAGATAGAGATGAAACAAGTACCGGCAATATAATAAATTCTGTGATTAGAAAGATGTCAAATGCGACAGCTTAGCAACATAACAAGTTTTTCCTTGATCGTTGACATTATCGAAGGGTATATGTAGTAGTTTACACACACAGTAATGCAGGCCTTCATATTTGTAAGTTTCTTTTTTTGTGGTTAAACCGTGGTCGCCCTTAAACGAACAATTCAGGATATTTGGTTTGAGAAAAGTCCAAGGGTGAAAGGGTAGTTGGATGATTTTTCTGTCACCATAAAAGCCTATGACGAATGCTAATGCCACGCAGGACAGAGTTCTATTTGCTTCCTCTGCCAGGTTTGTGACCATAACATTGCATTTGACACCTACCACTTGTTAAAATGTTTTAAATGGACAACCCTTGAATCAATACCTTGTGAGCACAAAGCCGGAAACTGAAAATAGTAATCGCACATAATCCACATTCTCAGAATATTGAGAGCACAATAAGCATGCACTCGTGATAAGATCAATTAGTGAACAAGCTCAGCAAAGTTCTTCAAGAAAAAGCAAAATAGAAGTTCTATTATGGTTATCATAAAATAGAATTGGTTCCAAGAAAATATAGGATATGATACCCAAGAACCACTGCTGCCTAACCGCATCAGCTTCCGAATTGTTTATGGAAAAAACGCAACACAATCTAGTATCCATAGAAACCAATTTCTTTCGATTTTCGCATCATTCATGACACTGATAATTGATTACTTAACAGCTAAATGGAAACCAGATGAAAACTAGGAATCCAAAGAAACCGACACAAAAAAATCCATCTCCATCATAAATATTTACTCAGTGAGTAGCGAGAACACATATGTTTCCATATCAGAAAAAATCAACACAAAATAATCCCACATCGAATACCAATATCAAAAGCAACGAATGAGTGATCGAAACAAACCTCGACGGGTCCCCATGAGCAGCCAACCAAGGCTCGACCATAGAAGCTCCAAAAGCATTAGCAACGTGTCCATTACCCTCTGACCTCCTCAAATCTCCCCTTCCTACCCTCCCCAAAGACTTACTACATTCAGCCAAATTCGACTGCTTCGCCAGCCAATACAGCACCTTCAGCCCATCTTCAAAAGCTGCAGGGTACTTATTCTCCGGTGCCAACCTATAACCCACAGCCACCACAATCACATCGCACAATTTCGCAATCCGCCTACAGAAAAAATCATTAGACGACGAATCATTGCTCCCGCTAACAAATCCTCCACCGTGAATTTGCAACATCACAGGCAATCTGCGGCAGTTATTCCCAACCGGATTATAACCTCTGTAATCAATACTACCTCCGTTGCTGCTTCTTCTGAAACCATTATCGATTTTTGAAGCGCGATTACCAACTATACCTTCATTGCTGCTGGAAACAAACTCATCCTTCGAAGATCCATCGCTGTGGCGACGAATTGGTACCTGATTTCTATCGGATCCGGAATTAAATATCCCGATACGGGATCTGGTTTTGGAGTCGGGAAAATAAAGGCAGGTGTCGGGGAGAAATATACGAATTGAGAGAGATGTTAAAGGATCGATATGTATGTCTTTTGTGGCGACGCCGTCGGTGAAGGAAGGATTGGCGGCGGCGGCGGTCTCCTCCTCGGGGCGTGACGTCACCCCAAACGTACCACCGGCGTCGACAGCGTCATTTTCGAGTCCCTGTAATCGGTTCTGCAACCGATGCTTTAGCATAAGCTTGAAAAAAACGCTGTATAATTTAACGCCAATGCTTGGCATTTTCCACGGAAAATATATTTATACGCACACCCAATTTCTACAATTCTTCGTACATTCGAACGATGAAGAAGAAGAAGAGAAACGGATGATCGTTAAAATTCAAACCTGGCGGTGCGAATCGAGGATTTCACATTGGAGAAATTAGGTCAGTTTTTTCAGGAAAAAATTTGGAAAAATCCCAATTTTTCCGATGAGCTTGGATGGAGAGAGAGAGAGAGGTGGGATTGTACTGTGTTCTGTGAATTACGATATAAATCATTAATTTGTAATTAATAAATAACAAAAGTAATTAATTAATAATGGTAATGGAATAGTAGGATCATCAACTCAGCTTAACACTTTTGACCCCTCGTTGAAAATAGATTTATTTATTTATTTATGAATTTAATATAGATTTATTTATTTATTTATGAATTTAATATATCGCAAAGGTCAAATGTATTTTTAATGAATATATAAAAATAATAATCTATGAGATATAAGTAGGGAAAATTTAATTTAATTTTCTTCTGCATCTCAACTTTTTTCATTTTTTTACTGAATAAACATCAGATCCTGTAATTTGCAAATCATGCGAAAATATATAAATCGCACTGAACTCAAACAGCGTGTAATAACTCGACCTGGTCAGCGTTAGCAAGAAAATTCGAACTTGGGCTATAATGAAACATACACATACATCTCAAATTAGAGAACATTAAATAAAAGACCAGTTCAAAAATTTCTCTTGCTTATAACACCAATTCTAAAAAGATGGGAAATCATACGAAGAAACATGCACTGAAGAATCTATACAAACTCCCCGTAAGTTTGGCTGCCCAAAAACCGTATATACAAATCCGCGTCTCAAAATCAAAACAAAGGTTGATAACAATGATAAATCCCCGTACCTTCAAACTGCTTGACCTCGTTAGGGAGACAGAATGTGTAATCAAGAAAATATTAGTTTCACCTCCATGGTCAATCAACACCGATAAAAAAGTCAACCCACAGTTGCTCAAACGAAAACAAAAGAAAAGGGAGAGTTTTTTTTTTCTTGCTTCAGCCAGGTGGCGCCTTACTGCTAAATGCTAATTAGAGGCTTTTCATTGCAGCTATTTCCTCCAAGCGTAGCCATGTTTCTTTGCGTTTCGTATTGGTTTCTTCTTCTCGTTTTTCGTCTTGTTGGAATTTGAGCAAGCACTCGTCGAAGAGAACGGGGTCCACGTCAGCAAAGATTTTTCGTACATTTAGTGTGAGGCTCTGCACTGCTTGATTCCAATGGTTTCTTGAATTCTTCTCAAGTGCAGGGAAAATAATCGGCAGTATAATTTTGCGATTTTGTTTTATTAGGTTCTCGATGTGACCGTTGTTCCATAAAAAGAGTGCCCTTTCAGCCACCTGCATAAACAAGAATTATAAAATGTCTTATGCTATATTAAATTGACTCTTTATGCGATTGTATAGAGAGCTATCAATTCATTACATCAACGAGTCTAAACTCAGATAAATACGAAAATGTATCTTCAAATAAAGATGTTATCAAACTGTAACTTAAGCATGTACGAAAATTAGAACCACCGATAAAAATTAAAAACCTCAGCAAAACTGGATATATATACGAAACCAACCTGAAAGTGTGAACTGCTCAAACAACAACCGATCCTCCGGAACAAAGGAACCATACATCGCTGAAACTCAGTGGGCTGAGTTGCTTCCAACACTTCCTCCAACTCACCCAAAAACATGCCCTCCTTCGAACTATTTGTGATTGGCCAACATTTGAGTAACCCCCTTATTACAGTGTCGGCAAGTTTGCTGTCCTTTTCCACAAACTGCGTGATGCAATAGGAGAGCTGCTGATGGTACATCGATACGCACTTCGGTTTGTGAAGTGGGATCAAAGTCCGAACAAGGAAAAGCTTGTGCTCTTCTTTCAACGGCAAAGCAAATCCATTTATAATGCTCCCCAATATTTCCAAAAGCTCAGCAATCCCGTTATGCTTCTCCGTTTCGAAAATAAAACGGAAGAATACATTGTTGATCGATTTTCTAATGAAGGGCCTATGCACCATGAATTTTCCGTATATGCGGTGCAGCACGTTCTTTAAGTAGTCCCTTTCTCTAGGATCTTCCGAATCGAAGAGATCTAATAACCTTAAAATAAAAGAGTGATCGATGTAGCGTTTTGCCAGCTTTGCATCTGTTTCTGGGGAAGCTACGAATCTGAGAAGGAATTCGTAGACAATTTGCAAGTGGGGCCATTCGGGGTCCATTAAGGGCTCGTCTTCTTCCAAATCGAATCCTTCTATAACTTTCCTTTCACGTGGCTGTGTAGAGACTTTACGGAACAAATTCATGGACACCATTCTCACGATTTCTTGTATGACGGTTTCGTTGAATTTACCGTTTGCTGAGGTGGCGTAGTCAACGAGCTCCACCAATGTCTGCCTTTTGATGTCCTTTTCTTTTAAATTCTTTAACGGGTCGGTGAAGTCAAACGTTACGCAACACAAACTCAACTTTCTAATAAATAGGTTTTGCTTCTCGGAAGTTGGGACATCCTTAAAACTCGGAAGTGCTTCGTAAGGTAGAGCTCCTGCATTTCCATTTACCTTTGGGTCGTAAAGACCTGACGTAAAATTGGTTCTAGAATTAACCAAAGCGTTTGAAGAGAAAATAGAGGATCCTCCATCACGATTTTCCGCTAACTTGCCCTGTTTCCGTGGAATCCTATTTAGAATATTCTTGATCATCATTCAGTTACACAATCACAATATTCTTCGGGTAAACTCAACCGCAGTTACCAAATCAATCACTACAAATCAATTACCAAATCGATCTTGTCCAATTTATAAGGCATCTTCTTCACCATAAAAAGTAAACATACATGATTTGATGCATTTCTGCTGTAGATAGCAAAGAAATCCCATCTATTAAAGAGAAGAAAATGATTAATTAATTAATTAACTCAAAGAAAAAATCTCCCATTCACACACAATCACAGAAACCAGATTTAATTTATCAATTCACTAACAAAAATACAATTCAAAAATCCTTATAAACAAGCTAACAGTGCGCTGAGTTCACTCTTCGTAAACAATCACGATCCCACATTTTTCCAAACATAATTAGCATCACATTACTACAAATTTGAACTAATCACCTACACATTTACAGAGGGGAGAAAGTAAATTGGCCAGGGAAAAAAAACCCTAAATTAAATATGCAGGATTCGGACTCACCTCGAATTTCTCGGTTTTGTTTCCCAATTTTAGAAAGTTTTCAAATTTTGCGCTAGATCAGCAAGTGTTGAAAGATCTGAGAGCGATCTAGAAAACCCAAAAGTAATTAAAATAGCAAAATCCAGAACCCAAACACCAGTAGACTCACTGTATAAGCTATACAAGTATGGATATACACACAAATTTCAAAACTTTACATGTACGAGTACAGAGATACACTGATGAATATATTTGCTAAATTACGACCACCGCCCCTTAACTAAAGTCAAATTATGGGAAAACCCCCTTTTATTTTGGTAATTACAATCGCCCCTCCTTTATGAATATTTTTAGACTTGCACCCTTATAGGGTCAAATTCAATACAATCTTCTAGATTTCATTGAATGTTCTCTAGTTTGTACTCGTTTTGTGCAAAATTCAGTTTTTAATGCATCACAATCTAATATTTAAAAGCCAAGAAACACATCTTGTGATCGTCTTGTTTCAAAATGCATAACTCGAACGGGGTAAAACGGGTATAAATTGGAGAATATTCCACTAAATTTGACACCGCAATAGTGGATGTGTAAGAAGATTCATAATTGATCAGGTGATTGTATTATTCAAACATTATTTGAGTTTTCTCGTAATTTGACAGTCCTCGAAAGTAATTTACCCTAATATTTATGTTGTAGTGCAAAAGGCTAAAGATTTGGGCTTTTTTTTTCTTGAGTAAATTCAAGTCCATTACAAGGGGAAGTAGAGGAGGGGGGACTCGAACCCTAAACCGTTACCCTGTTGGTAAAGGCTAGATACCAACTCTCGTAACGAGGGTTGAAAAGATTTGGGCTTATTTTAAGGTGAATAATGTTGTAATATATCAGAAGTTTCAAGACTTTCACATGTAATAAAAGCAGTTAGGAAAATATAACAAGTCACAAGAAAAGCCCTTGGCTTAGTGAAACAAGGAATATGCTACATTCTTGTACTGTTTTATAACTTGTACAATCGCAGAGTTCCAGCAAGAGAGAATAATACAAGTCTTGATTTCAACATCATTCTAAAAGCTAAGACGAAAAAAAAAAAAAAAAAAAAAAGGAGAAAAAAACGTCAAATTTGCCAATGAAGTTCCGGTGAAGAATCTAAAACCCCCTGTAGATGGCTGCCCAATTATGTATGTACAGTCCCGATTTTCTATTTCAAAAACGAGGTTGATCATATCAGGGACAGAATCGGTATTATACTTCATCCAGCACGAGCTGATGGAATTTAAAAAAACCGGAAGCATAACAAGAAAGCAACCAATAAAATACGCACCAGCACTTCCATTTCATAATTCCACCTCGGAGCCCACTATATTTATACCCATCCACGATCAAAAAATACCAATCAGAAAGTCAAAAGACAACGGTGGGACTAGAAACAAAAGCCCCTCCGTTTTTCAGCCAGATGTCCTGTTATTACTGGTTGCCTTCATTGTAGCTATGTCCTCTAAGCGTTTCCATGTTGCTTCACGTTTCGTCTTAGTTTCACCTTCTTGTGCTTCGTCTTCTTGGAAACTGAGCAAACACTCCTCAAACAGCTCGGGGTCCACGTCAGCAAAGATTTTGCGTACATTGAGAGTCAAGCTCTGCACTGCCTGATTCCAGTGGTTTCTAGCGTTCTTCTCCAGTGCGGGGAAGATGATTGGCAGTATAACTTTTCGATTTTGTTTGATCATGTTCTCGATATGGTCATTGTTCCATAAAAAGAGTGCCCTTTCTGCCACCTGTCAAAACAAGAACTAGGTAAGTGGATCATGAAAATAAACTTGTTGCCTATGAATCAATTTTCTGATCGGGTCTACATGGTCTGACTGAATCATCTTTATTCTTCTGCCGAAATCTAAAATATTACTTGCAGTTTATTATACAGAGGATCTGGGATAAGTTCCACATTTAGATAATCACAACTCCAAATTTAACTCTCGTGCAATTATGCAATATGGATATCTTGATTATGAAGTTGATAACAGATATCAAGATCTGGAAAAGAGGTTGTCATGAAGCTAAAAAAAATCGTTAACAATGACAGAGTAGAAATCGGTCCTTGGATTTAGCCGCATGACAAGTAGATCCAGCTACGAGTCGCCGACAGAATATAGTAGATGCATTAGGTAAAGCGCTGTTAAAATGATGTTTATCGTCTAAACATGTTTTTCATATGTTCATTTCACAAGAAGAGAAATATGATATTTCCAAACTTAACATGTTGTTTAGGCATCAACTTGTGTTCATATTTCTATTTGAAAAACTAAAAAATAAAGCATGTCAAGAAAATGTAGAAACTTCGACACATGCCAAATGTCGTCTGGAGAAACACCCGGGTAAAATCAGAATGGAGTTAAACTTACTCAAAGCAAGAAATGCTCTTAACCCAATGGATGCAAAAGCAAAGATTAAAATGATTTACGTGACCATAAATAAACAACATGTTGTGACAATGTGAAAATACATGCGATGACAATAAAACGGTAAACAACTAAGCACATAATTTGTCTTAAACAGCCAACCTGAAAATGCGAACTGCTCAGGGAACGACCAATCTGGCGGAACAGAGGAACCATACAACGCTGGAACTCAGGGGGCTGAGTTGCTTCCAACACTTCTTCAAGCTCACCCAAGAACATGACCTCCTTTGAACTATTCGTGATTGGCCAATATTTGAGTAACCCCCTTATGACTGTATCAGCAAGTTTGCAATCCTTCTCAACAAATTGTGTGATGCAATAAGTTAGCTGCTGATGGTACATTGGTATGCACTTTGGTTTGTGAAGAGGAATGAGCGCCCGCACAAGAAAGAGTTTGTGCTCTTCTTTCAACGGCAACGCAAATCCATTTATAATACTTCCCAATATTTCCAACAGCTCAGCGATCCCGTTATGCTTCTCCGTCTCGAAAATACAACGGAAGAATATATTGTTTATCGTCTTTCTAATGAAAGGTCGATGCACCATGAACTTTCCATATATGCGGTGCAGAACAGTCTTTAAGTACTCCCTTTCTCTATGATCTTCTGAATCGAAGAGATCCAATAACCTCAGAACAAAAGAGTGGTCGACGTATCGCTTTGCCAGCTTTGCATCTGTCTCGGCGGAAGTTACAAATCTGAGAAAGAATTCGTAGACAATTTGCAAGTGGGGCCATGAGGGTTCCATTAAGGGCTCCTCTTCTTCCAAATCAAAACCTTCCACAACTTTGTTTTCACGAGACTGAGTAGAGAGCGGACGGAACAAATTTACGGATACCATTCTCACAATCTCTTGCACGACAGTTTCGTTGAATTTTCCGTTTGCCGAAGTGACGTAGTCAAGGAGTTCAACCAAAGTCTGCCGTTTGATGTCTTTCTCTTTCAGATTCTTTGTGGGATCGGTGAAGTCGAATACTACACAACACAAACTCAGCTTTTTGATAAATAAGTTCTGCTTCTCAGCGTTCGGTACATCTTTAAAACTAGGTAAAGCCTCGAACGGAACAGGCCCTGCGTTTGCATTCACCTTTATATTCCATAAGTCGTGGCGTTTGTTTCCATTGTTTAGACCAGAGTTCTGAGATGAACTGATCCCAGAAAGAACTGTAGCATTTGAGTTGCCTGACTTGGAACCTGTAGCAGAACTGTTTCTCGAAGTAGTTGATGTATTTGAAGAGAAATTAGAGGACCCTCCATCCCGATTTTCTGCTAATTTGGCCTGTTTCCGTGGGAGCTTATTCAGAATATTTTTAATCATGGCTTAGAGCAACAAACAACAATGTTCTTCGACTTTGAGTGAACTCAAAAGTACCAATCAACAATTAAAAACCAGACGGCACCACACCCTCAGTGGTTAAGGATGTTTGTGAGATGCGGCAAGCAGGTCATAATATCGATTCCGACCCCCCGTATAACTCAGCGATCTAGTCCCAATAATTAATTCTCATCTGGTAAACCCAAAAGACAAATATCAGGAAGAAAATTCAACACCAAAAAAGTATTACAGAAGCCAGATTTAGTTTCATCTATTTATAAAACAACAATAAAAGATTCATGGAATACCTTTTATAGAAAGAAGAAAAACAATGCCACTTTTCCAATTTACTTTTTGAATTAAATTGCATGTCACTATCACACAGTTTAATGGAAGTCCCAGTTGCAGAATTTAAACTTCAATTAGAACAAGACTAAGATAACCAGAGAATATTGCCATGATAATTGATAATTGAATTTTCTACATGCTCTAATCACCACCATGAAAACAATCAACAGAAAAAAAAAACTCAAAGGAAAAGGATGCGAATTGGAACTAACCTCAAATTTCGATTTCATGCCAATTGAATTTAACAAAAGGTTCCCAAACAATTGAACCAGATCACCAATTGTTGAGATCTGGACACGATCTAGAAAATCCAGCTGGCATTCTCCCTATAAAAAAAGGTATCGATACACGGAGTAGCATCCAGAACCCAAACCCAGTAAAGGTGTATACAAAACCAAAGCACCAAAAGCTATACGTACACAAGTGCAGACATACGGAGGAAAACCGAGCAAATATTGGGGGTCATTGATTCATAAATCAAGTAAATACTCGTCAAAAAATTGATTGAAACAAAACCAGAGCAAAGCTAAAAGATCAAGTCTTCGTTTCGTGACTTGGGAAAATAGGGCCCAGAAGAGAGAGAAAGAGGAGAGAGAGAGAGAGAGAGAGAGAGAGAGAGAGGGGGAATTGCGATATGGGCTTAAGAGGAAAAAGGGAAGGGAATCAATTTCTGGTGGTGGTTTGTTCTTGATGATGTGTTTTCGGCTTAGTATTGATTTGTGTTTGGTTTTTGCTCAATTATTATTATTATTGTTTTTTTTTTCTTTAAATAATTTTCTCTCTACTTTTCAATTTTCATCTCATCTTTTTATTTTCCTTTTCTCACTCTTTCTTATCTAAATTAATTTTAAAAAATAAATTCGAATTTCACCTCACTATGAATAAAATCTTTATCATACCAAAGTTTGTCCTTTTTTTCCATTTAATTATTAATTACGAATTATTTACTAAAAATCCAGTCAAACAATATATGAAAAATAACTTTAACGTCGTAATAAATTTGAAATCTCTTTTCTGATATTTTTTTGAATTATTTTAAGACGTTTTTAATTAAGCCGAAATGAATTTTATCGAATGATATTATAGCACATGCGTGTATTGAATTATACGAACATCCACGTGTATATTTGTTTAAATGATAGAGGAAAAGTTTTTTTTTTTTTTGAGGATAAATGATAGAGGAAAAGTTACGTAGTAGACCAAGTAATTTTGATTTTATCAAAACTTACTTAATCAACTAGCATAAAATAAAATATGCAACCAAATTTCTATTGTAACGAAAAAAATGATTATTTTATTGCTTAAGTACCTATTCTTTTACTTTGGTTTAGATGAGATATCAATTAGAGCAAGTGAATCTATATCAATTCACCCAGGTTCAAATCATCTAACAAATTATTGCTAGACAAAGCTCATCATACATGGTTAGCCATTTAGCCTAATGTAGTTTATGACTCTCGTATAGCTTGCAAGCTATTACACGAGAATATATATTTACCTTACCTTATATGGTGGGGTACGGATTCCTAAAAATCGAACAATTGTTGACAAAGTCATTGATAGTTTGACATTTGAGGAAGTTAGATAATTACTTATCTTGTACTTGTCATTAGAAGTCAACTAGGGTCATTTTGTATTACAAGAATGAGAGAAAAAAAAAAAAGAACAATTCTTTTTAGAATACTTCAAAATAGAAACTTATTTTCGATTAAATCAAATAATGAAAATTAATAAAATAAGAACATCTACCATAATTGGAGACAATCAAAATTATATGACTAACAAATTGCAAAAAACAAGAACACAGATCATAAACCACAATTTACTCTGAAATAAATATACAGCACATCCAGCTCAATATGAATCAACCAAAATCCCTATACAGCGTAGAAAACAATCCAGCAAAATACTCTTAGAAATCAAGTAACTAACAATCATCATTACATAAAACATGATATTCAAATTAAATCGTAATAAAGAAGTAGTTTATCGAACCAATAACTTGCCTGTGTGTAAAGGAAATGACAATAAAGAGATGGCTCCTCCAGCGAATTTCTCAATATTGCTTCTAATTGTGGAATCTTCGAACCGCAGCAAGACAGTCTCATTGATTTGTGCGCACACAAATACAATAAAGAACTTCACGCATCGCACAAAAGTGTTAATCACAAAAGGCACATTGCAAACATGCGCGACACAATTCGAGGGTCAAACAATGAAGAAAGCCAAATAAATATGCTGGAAAATAGGAAGTGAATCTTCAAAAGCAATGAATACCTATCATTGCTCAATCAAAAACCCATCGATCGCTGTTTCCTGTTACCTACCAATTAATGCATCAGTGTAATGCATGAATTGGGACAGCATGAATCTCTATATTTAAACAAGTACATATATGCAACATAATTGGCGCAGACATAGTCATAAAGTCAAAAAGAAATTCACTGGAGACAAATCTCTCTTGAAGCTACAGCAGCAAGTTCCCAATGTTCATGTCAATACTCCATTAAAGCTGTTTCGGTCTCTGATAAGGGTGCTGCAACAGAAAGACATAAGTTTCATCAAATTAATGGGGGAAAATGTGAATTATTTGTTTATGGAAAAACAATTATAAAAGAAGAAGTGAAAAAACTAGTTACAGATGGATGTAAAAAACAATGGCATTTCTTAGATGTCAATTGTAAACTAATGATAGCTTTGATATCAACTTCTCTTTTTCTGTGATCATGGATTGTGAAGAATATAAAGAGTGAAACATTTAAGCAAGGCATTACAGAGTTAAAGTGTAGCAAAAAACAAGGACAAAATTAGCATTCGAACAAATAATATTTTTTCACATAAAAGGATTAAACACACTGGCTGCGGGTACGTCTATGATTGTCTCTTTGCTATGTTCTCACAAATTCTCAGGTCAAGAACTAAGTGCATGGAGATAATAAATAATAAAAAAAACTGAACATATTTATGCCGTTGAGCCACAAAAGGAAGTCTGAAGTAAACTGAAATATCATACTTAATCAGGAATTAACTAGAAATCTTAGTTCAAGCATTTCACAGAAAATTGAAGAAGCGTAAACGGGCAAAATCATTCACGGTTAGCAGCAGCATCAAGAAAATAGAAAGTCAGATGATTATGATACCTAGCAAATCCTCATAAGAATCTGCCAGAAATGCTGTATCCATTAATAAAGGAGGTGAGAAAACTTGATCCTGCGCTTCATCCATATCATAGAATGTCCTGTGTACATCAGAAACTGGTGAATTTGAACCAGCAGCATGAAAGAAACTGTTCACTCCATCAAATTCATCAAGGGATTCCAAATCATTTAACATGTCCCCCACTCCACTGTACTTGCTCCCAAGATAGTTGTCCTTAGCATGGGTTTGAAGAAAGGAAGAATCTGATTGAGATGTGAGCAACTGTCTACTCTTTAGAGAATTAAGTTTCTTATCTTGGCCATGTCGGGAAAATCCAGTTCCAAATGGTACAAAGAAGTGCTCAGAGCTATCATTAGAACGGCTATCTTGTGATGATTCCAAGTTGCATGATTGAGTTGAAAGAGCAGCTTCTCTAACAGATCTCTTCAAGTTTTGAAGAAAAAGAATATCTTCATCTACAGGTATAATTAGAAAGCGAAAAGTTAAGAGACAACTGAGATTAGCAAATGTCAAAAAAACAAAAGGCGAAAGATGACAAACCATGTGAAGAATTATCCATGTGATTGTTCGATGGTGGCTGCTCTACGAACTTTTTCTCTGTTTCCATGGAGTTGGTTTGAGCCACAACCTGTCGCTTTTGAACGTTTCCACTTTTTCCGGAAGAACTTGGCGTTGAACTAAATAGCGGCGGCAGTTTCAAAGTAGGGGGGCTAGCTGACATCTTTTCAAGCTGAACAGACGAAAGTCTAGAGGCTAATTCAACTACCTCGTCACTAGCATTTTCCTGGGCATTAAAAAGATTTATTTAGAGCATTTTCAAAAACTAGGTCAAACCATGATATCATGACTCCAGAATTTTATTCAGAAAAATGAAAATCGTATTACCAAATTTTTCCCACTGCTCTCTGTTTGGTTAGGCATGTTTGATCTCAGTTTCGTAGGAGGAGGGAGATTAGATGATATGCTATCAACTTCCTCTGTAAGCTCTAGAATTGAGTTTTGTATGGTTGGAGCAACGTCCTTTAGTTGATTAATGAGCACCTGCACAACACCCCAACTCTCGTCAGAAAAGCTTTTTCAGTGCAGACCTCTCGCTTAGCACCTCGACTTCCAGATGTGACTTAGTTCCAATGCATACGCGGTATGTTTAAAGGAAACAACCACCAAGATTCAGAAGAAACACTGCAACCCTGCATAAAACTAACCTGTATGCTGTCTAGGTGCTGCCGATGTTCGGCAAGTGTTGTGGTCAAAGACTCGGCATGACTGCTGGCACCACCATCATGCACACTTCGTAAGAGCTCTGGACCCTCTCCATTGTTGGATTTTGCCTAAAACACAATCAGTTCAAAGAATTCACTACATCAGAAGATATTAAACAACCAGCATGCTGACTTTAAGCATAAGAATTCCACCATATACAGCATAGAAGAATATTTTCTTGATACTGAAAAGACGTGTTCAGTTTTTGGTTTCTCACACAAATTGTTGGGGAAACTCTAGGAACTGCCTTAGTCTCTTCTCAGTCAATTGCTAAAACAACCGTAAACCTTTTATGCAAATTGTCTGTACTATAAACCTAGGATCGCAGATTTTCACTAACCTCATAAAATTACAAAATTACTACCATAGACCACTTCTATGGCTAAAATGAAAACTAAGGACTAACCTTCGATTTTCTCACTTTCACAAGCAGACACATTTTCCCATTACAAAAGAACAAACGAGAAAAAGAAACACAGTCTTCTTACATTGTTCATACGTTTATACATCGGTTTCATTCTTTCTACTTTGTTAGTGCAACTTCAACTTGTTTGTTCAGCTAGTGTGCATGGAAATTATTAATAACAAACTAACAATCTCCCAAAAACCAATGATGTGGTAGCAGTATGTTGTAGGATTTAATAAAATGTTTTTATCAAACTAATTGACATTTGAGTGCATTATAGGCCAGGATAAGATTAGAAAACAATTTTGGTTGTTCAAAGGGTAAATTGATCTACAAACAGGGAAATAAAGTGGTTCTCCATAAAAGAGCATACCAGTTGGAGTGATTGCTTATGAATGCGCTGCAAGGCGTGGGTCCAACGTCGCAAGACTTCGGCAATATCAACAGTAGGCTGCCCTCTTGTACTTCTTTCCTCAAGTCGGGAAAAATTTTCGTCATCTCCATGAGTAGGAGAAAATTCCCAACTATTTTTGTCCTCTTTGTTTAATTCTGATTGTGAACTCTCACTTTCCTCATTATCTAAATGTTGAGTCAAATTACTAGATGAAAAAGAAGAACTTTGATCCATTGCTGCCAGCAATGACGAACCAGAGATGCGATACCTGGAAAAGAATCCCAAGCATAAATACAAATAGAGCTAATTGCCTGTCAGTACGAACCAACAAACAATCTAGGAAAATTACCTATGCTCTCGATGAGCAATAAGATCCTCTATTGGGCCTGAAGCAAGGACCTCATGTTGGCCTGCACAAATAACACATATATTAGACTCCACTTAGTATTGCACGAGACAAACTAAAGAATTATTGTCAGTTGTCTCAAACTAAAAGAACTGGTGGGTTGAATGCTGTAAACATGCCAAGAGATCGTAGTGCAAATCACATCTATATGAATGTGCTGGGAAATGTGTAAAAGGAAATTTTAAAGTGGTTTTTACAGTGAATATCTTATTGTGTCTTGTCAAAAGTCAAAATAAAGTAGAAGATATGATAATATATATATACGACCTGTAGATACATAAAAGTTTATTCTCGGTCAACTGATCACATGATGGCAACCTAGGATATCGTACAAGTAAAAAAGCCTGACATATCATTAGAGACTCTGAACTCCAGCAAAACAAGATCAAGGAATGAAAACTGAGAGAACCACAAATTTACTTATGCTTACTCTTGCGAGATAACAAAGAGTCCCACAACCGAGTAGCTCTTTGAACTATATGAGAGTTCTGACTTGAGCTAGATACAAGCTCATCCCAGAGTTCCCCTTCCAATTTTACTTTGTTTCTCAAATCGTGTAGTTTTTCAAGCTCTTGCTGTAGATATGCCTAACAAGATGAGCAGATAGAAGTGTTTGACAAAGTCAGCCTTCCAAAACATCATATAGTTGGCATTATTCTGAAGTGAACCATTGTAAGATATTGTTTACCTCCTCAGCACATAAACCACGAAACTCTGCTGTCATTTCATGAGCCAAATCCGACCATATTACTTGCCTTTGAACTGCAGTCTCTGCATTTTTCAGAAATCTTCTTCTTTCAAGAGCTATTCTAGCCTGTTTATAGATAAATAGATTGAAGAGATTTAGATTAGCATGTGGAAACTCGAAAATGTTTCTGAACATTTTATCAAGATATAGTATAATATATATTGCTGCAAGAAAGTTTAAGTTAGTTTTAACAAGAAGGATAAAATACAGCAAACAATTAACGATGAATAAAATATAAAATGAGATTCTGAAAACTCCATTTTTCATCAACAAAGTCTAACTTTCATGGAAGAAATTAAGAACACGTGCCAGAATCTGTAAATAACCTAAACAGGTATATGTAACTTTCATATACATTATAGTTAATTCAGTGTCACTATCCGTAGGCGCTCACGGAGAATCATACATCATATCTATCAAATGATAACTTAATCATGCCATGCATTTGTTCTATTAGCAGAAAGATCAAACAAATTACCTTAGTTACAGGAAGTAGTGTAGCCGCATGTGAGAAAGCTACATCAGTTAATGGGGCAGGTAGAGGATTTGATGCTACATCAGCTGCAAAAGTTCGCCTATGAACTTCCCTTAAAGCATGCAGGGAAAGCTGCCATAAGAGTTCAACAAATCTGCAACAAGCACGTGTGGATTTTAATTATATATCCAATAGATGGAAAAACAGGACCATTGTTGGTACATGAGGCTAGCTTTTCCAGGAAATCTCAACTTTTATTGGTCTAAATAGCCCACTTGGAAACAAAATACCAGCCAGACTTATTCCGGAAGTGGTACATGTTTTCCAAAAACTTATTATAATGTAAAAAGAAAAATTAGTAGATGTCCTCTTACGATGAAATTGTTGTTCATTTTACCTTTTTCTTTTTGTCAAGCCCTTTACAAATATGGAATTGATTCTTTCCATATTTTATACTGGGAATCACCTCTTTCAATCTCTTGAATAATTAAGTCTAGAACAACTTGCACTGGGAAACCTTGGTCGTTATCTTTTCTTTCTATATAAAAAGCCACAAACAGTGGCTCCCTTGACCAGAATTATTCTTAATCAGCTTTTCCAACTGTTATTTGAAATTTTCATTACACTAGAACTGCATAAATACTCTCCTCCCCATAGTTTCAACCATGCCAAATTTCTAAAGTTTATTACCAAAACATTATTAACTGCAAGTTAAACCTCAATCACTGCAAATTTCATCAAACTAAACCTCAACTGTAGAAAATAAATCAAACTGAACACCGGCTGAACTCAATCTAAACTAACCTCGGTCCACAGCAAGTTGCAAGAGACGAAACCCTTGAATTGCTCCTGGGCAGTGCACCTTGTGATTCCAGCTCACTTATAATCCCTTGGACGACCTAAAAATTTCCCCAAAAAAGAAAATAGCACGATTATAGTTAAAACCAAATCAATGCCTATATAGACATAAATCCATAGATTTACAACAATTTTTACCTTTCGAAAATCCCTGGATTGAGCCGAATCAAAAATTGGCCACACCTTATCGAAATCCTGTCAGAACGATCCAAACCACAAACAATTTTACGCAACAATCAAATGAAAAAAAAATGTGTATTCGTAAATGAAAAAGGTCTGAGACAGAATATACCTTGGCGGATTGAATTGGGCCTCGAAGAGACGACAAGATGAAGTATAAAAGCTGTTCACCCAATTTGGGGTTGGAATGGCGAAATAACCCGACTCGCGGAGTGCCGTTGATCGACCCGATTCCGATTACATTCGGATCCAAACCAAGCAACAAGCAGTTCGTGTACATTGCACTCTCCAGCTCAATCTCTCTCTCCTTCTCTCTGTCCATCGTCATTCCCCACAATCTCACTCTGTGATTTTCGTGGAGGTTTTAGTTTTCCGATTACAATTCTTTTCCGCTTTTTTACTTTAATATTTCTTCGAGTTCCATTTTATTGTAAATAATTTAAACTACAAAAAGACCCCATATTTTCATGGAAATTAGTTTCTGACCTTTCAAGTTCTGGTATGGTAATTTTCTCACTTGTTTTTTTTTTTTATGGAAGGTTATTTTCAATCAAAATCATTTCATAAATTATTCAATTAGAGTAGCGTATGGAAATTGAAAATAGAAAATCGTACGTGGCTTATCAAACTGGCTTATCAAACTCTAAACTTTGCTTGTTGGTCAGATTAAACTATAGATATATAAATAAAACTGCAAAGAAATACAAAAGAACTTAGTAATGCCCTTTAAAAGAAAAATAAATAAATAATACGTGCCGAAAAGCATATTATGTGGTGCACGGTCATAAAATTAAAACAAAAAAAAATATGAACAAACATATATAATATAATGATAACAAATGATAATAATTTTAATTTTTAAATATTTTGTGACTAGAATATTATATATTAATTGTCCGAGCTCTTAATTTAAATTAGATTTATGTACATTGTTAGGACAAAATAATATGTGATAAAGTTTTATCGTGATGGGCGCTAGTTTTTGGAAATACGAGCCCTTTAAATTAATTTTAAATTGCTCTAAGGGCAATGGTTGTGGTTTGTGATTTTAAAATGTTGAGGGGGCTTGGTGATATTTTATGAAAGTTATTTAAAAGCTTTAGGTGGGACCCAAAATGGATGAATGAGTCACGTTATGGAAATTTGAAATGTAGGGTGACTTAATTCAAATAAATAAATAAATAATTGTGGGGGTGGCCCTAACGTGCGCCGTTGCACTCATTCGCCGGCAACAACCGCCACTTCTGCTGTCGTCACCTGGTGGTTAAATAGTAATTATTTTCCTTTTAAGTTTATAATTTCCTTTTTTACATTTTAACCCTCAAATTGTTGAAATTATAACTCTTTGGTCCCTTGTTTTATTTGAAAATTGTTAACTTGGACTATTGCATTTTTAACATATTAACTTGCACTTTTAACCATGTCGGATTAATTTTGATTAATTAAAATTGAATTATTTTCGTATTGAATAATTGATTATTTAGATAATAAATGCTCGGTGTCTTAGATTAGGTCTTGTATAAAACATGATAATTTTTTGTATTACAGATGATTTATCTATAAAATATTTTACTTTGAGAGTAAAATAGTCTTTTTCTTAGTAAGTCACACTTACAAAATTAATCACAGCGGTGACGGTCCAATATTCATTTATCGCAATCCAGTAGAAAACCCTTAAATTTAAAGTTAAGGTTTCATTTATAAAAAAGTTTCGTGTTTTTGCAAAATGAGATTTTCCGATGCTCCCCCGATTATAGATCGAATCGAAGTCCTTTCTTCCGGCTTTGAGGGTTCTAGCCTATTTTTCCTTACTAATTTTTAATTATTATTTTAATAAATTGGTAGATACATCTTGTTAATGTAAAAAAAATCTTCTTATTGACAAAAGAAACCCGCAACCATAAACTGCACCGAATAAACGGTAAGAAATATAAACTACATTAGACTAACCATATATGATCAATTCAATCTATACGATATTGAAACTAAAATTCGAATTGGCTCGTTCCGTAAGGGATGACCTAGCGTTTGAAACAAACGCGCATGCAATTTTGTCAACAGTCGCTAGATCGAGATTGTCGGAGATGAGTAGCCTAGTGTGGTTTACGCTATCATACGAGAGTATATGTTTACCCAGTGCATCTACGATTGACTGCGAGTTTATTTGTTAACAAAAAAAAAACGAAAAGGAAAATGAAAAAACGAATTGGGCCAAATGTAAATTTTTTAATCTTTTCATATTATGGGCCAATTATGGTTGGAAACTGAAAAGAAACCTCGTTACCAAAGCCCAGCCCAAATTAAATAAAAAAAATAAAAAAGCCCAGCCCAAATTGAATAAATCACAAGAAAGGAAACTACGCCGGAGCGGGTTAAGTACGGCTCAGTGACCCGACTCGTTTGAATAACAGAGGCAAACCCAAATCCCCAAAAAGGGAAGAAAGAAAATCGAGGGGACTAGCAGAAAGAATCCCGGGGATTGCTTTATTCGGTGATGATACTCGATTCCTTACAAGCTTGTAAACGCAGAAGATTCATCGCTGTTTCTTCAATGGACTCTGAATCAGCTAAGGTAAAGACTATTTCAAGTTTTCTTCTCTGATTTCTAGAGTATTGATCGTGTTTCCCCGATTTCAATTTTATTTTCTGTTGTTTATTTGCCATGGGGATCTTCTTAATTCCTGTTTAATTTATGCTTTAGCTAATTTTTAGTAGCTTCCTGTAAATTATTGTGTTACCTATATCTGATTTGATTGTATGTTTAATGTTTAGAAAGAAGTATTAAGAAACTTCTGTTATGGTAAACGAAGAACTTGATTATCAATATAAAAGTTCAATGGTAAAGTATAGAGATAGCAATGACTGAAAATCTTGTATTCTGGTTGCCTGATTTTGGATCTCGAATCTTGATTGATAGTTTTTCGGTTTGATCTTTTGAGTCCAAGGAATTGGGGTTTAGAGGTTTGACACTTAGGTTAGTGCTTCGGAAGGAAAATAGAAATGAAATTAATAACAACTGATTCTGTCTTGATTATATGATTATCCACATTACGATAATGTTCGTCCTCATCGTTCATCTTTTTTATTTTTGAATAATGAATCTTTGTTGTTAATCTCATGCAATTGAAGCTGTTGCATCAAAGTCGGTATGAATTAATCCACTTTCTTGTTGTGGTAATCGGGGATAAATATTTTTTTGTCTTAATGTTTGTTATGCTGCTTAGCTTAGTTATTTGGAATTAAATTATTGATTCTTTGGGTATATAGGCACAGCTTGCAGCTGCAAGAGAGAAATATGGACGAGAAATCAGAGTGTTTGAAACATCTTTAGCTTCTGCAACCACTAGCAATGTTTCTAATATCGGTAATTGCAAATTTATTTTTTTGGTATTTCGTCGTGATTGTCAACTGATATTATATGTGTGTTCAGCGCTTTGACTTTTAACGTTTCAGATGAAAAAGAGGACTTCTACGAGTTCACAACAGAGGACTATTACCGCCTTTTGGGAACTAAAAAGGAAGGTAATCTTGATTTAATTCTTGATATGGATGATTATTTTTTTTTTCAGATTAGTGATTATGCTGGTGTAATTAATGAAACTTTTTTAACATTTTTGAGCGATTGAACCATGTGCAGATAAACGTCTGAAGACGAAAAAGATCAGGGATTCAGAAGAGGCAGCTCGCAGGTCAAGGATGACAAAGGTGCTAATTTGGTTCTTTGGTTTTCTTCCAAATTCAAAAATATATTTCTCGTTTATTTTCAATCTTTTCGGGTAATAAATTATTAGCGGTTACTCAGTTACGTATTTCATTATATTCAAGCAGGCAATGATCAGAGTACGTTTTCCTGATAACCATACACTGGAGGTCTTATTTCATCCATCTGAGACAATTCAGAGCTTATTCGATTTTCTGAATAAAGTGATTGCTCGTCCAGAATTATCATTTTATCTATGTGAGTATACATTACTTCCGCGTTTTTCTTTCTTCCCGCAATCCTGTATCAAAAATCTTAATATATTGATAAAATTTGGTTATATTTTCAGATACTACACCTCCAAAAAAGCAAGTAAAGGATATGTCCCAGGATTTTTATACTGCCGGATTTGTACCCGGTGCAATCGTGTACTTTGCATACGATGTCCCAAAAGGTACTACACGCAAATTTAAGTAATTTTTTTTGTCCTTTAAAAAACATTATCGAATATCTGTATTTTGATTGTGTTAAGTGACTTCAGGTGGTGAAGAAAATGCTCCATTCGTCGGCCCGTTTCTTCACGATGATGTCATGTCTTTGCAAGGTCTGGAATTCGTGGCTCAACAGGCGGGGCCCACACACGAGTCCGCACCAGAAGAGGCTACAGGTAGCCCTTCTGTAGTTGTTCCTGAGCAAAAGCCGAGCGACAAGAAGAATATTAAGCCCAAGTGGTTGAAAATGTAAAACAACTCTCCATAGACAAACTTGGGATTAAGACTCTGTTTGTCTTCTCTGTATGTGATTTTTTCTTCTTTGGACATATTTTAGCTTTGTGGAATGATCCTTAAACAGATGGTTACTGTGAATATCTTTTGTTGTTTAATCCTAATCCATTTCGTAGACGATCTTCTAGAAGCTGCTGGATAATCTACAATCTGTTATACATGAAGGGGCCTTTTTTTTTTTCTTTTTTTTTTTTTAATGAAGCACTCAATTATGGAATTGAACCATTCATTATTTAGGTAAGTTGGTGGATGCACGTGGATTTATTTATGTTATGGTTGTATTTCAAAACTCAGTGGATATTTTCTGAAAATTTTATAATTTAAAAAAAATTTCCAAGTCGATAAAATAATGCTAATAAATACTGAGCTAAAAAAATAAATAAAAAATAAACTACATCATAATATTCAATAAAGCTTCTAATAAATATATATTATTTATAAGTGTCTTTTTTGAAGAAAATTGGTCTTTTTGGAATTAATTTCGGAAATCAAATCGGATTGGAAATTTCAATTTCTTTTATATAATTTCTAATTCCAATCTAAAAAATCGGAAATTGGAATTTCGAAAGTCGATATGAAAAAAGTTGTTTCAAAATCGAAATTTTACCTTCCGTTCCAACTTGCACACCTACATGTATTAAAAGAAAATTAATTCCGATTTATATAGTAGTAATTGTTACGAACAAAATGAGATGCTTTAATTACAAATTGATTTAGACACACCTCGACTACACCTACAACTTCACAGAAGAATCGCATTTGTTACGGCGGCGGCTGAATCGCATTTTATTCTACAAGTCAATATTCACAGGTACGAGTGTTTGGTGAAAAGCTAGAAACTTGAAACCCCACCCCACCCCCACCCCACCCCACCCCACCCCACCTCAGCACTTACGCACATGGCTGAATAAAATATCTGAAATTCAGTTCACCAACCCACAGTCACTCTCGCATAACACTTGCAAATTTAGTTTCCACAATTCTGCCAAACGATCGTATTCGTAATCAAACGTAGAAAGGTGCTTTCAGCTCTCCTATTTTTTTTTTTTATTTATTATTTTTTTTACGACGTATTATTCTATGTTCGACAATGATCCGTTTCGTGAATTATTTATTTCACTTGTTTAATTTCTGTTCTGCTTTTGTTTACCTACTTCTGAACTTAAAAGAGAAAAAAAAAATTTAGAAGAAAAAGGAATGATGAACTGCTGCCGATTTTGTTAGGTGAAACTGTACGTATTTGAGTTGGTTGATCACGATTCCTTTTCATTTTTATTTTTCTGGCTTTAACACTTTTCATGTGCTCTGATTTTGGATTATTAGTTGTCTTGGATCAAACAATTGGGTGATTTTGTTTTATCACCATCTTCGTTGGGGTTTCGGTAAATCATAGTTTGTGACGAGAGTTTTAAGTTTTTTGATTATTTAATCAGTTAATTATGAAGATTTGATTGTTAAACAATACCAATTTGCTATTTACAGTGCCGATCCGGATATTTTTGCAAGTGTTTTCGTTGTAGCTGCTGTGAATTGAGAGAATGGCAGCATCTGCTGAATGGCACTGTGAGAAAAGACCGTTTAATAAGAATGAGTCTTTTACAAGAGACAATGAGAATGTGCCTGAAACTGGCTGCCTTTCTATAGTTGTTCTCGGTGCTTCAGGCGATCTTGCTAAGAAAAAGACATTTCCCGCGCTTTATAACCTTTATCGACAGGTAAAATACTACAATCTGGATTTCGCTTTTAATATTCTCATGCATGTTGTTATTTATTTCAATTGCCTGTAGACTGAAATTATGCCTTGAATCAATGACTGAGATATTCAGGGATTTTTGCAACTGAACGACGTTCACATTTTTGGCTATTCGAGAACCAAGCTTTCTGACGATGAATTGAGAGATCGGATTCGAGGGTATGATTTTCTCATCCTATGTTTGAGTATGTGGCGAAGTAATTTGCTGCCTATATTTCTTGGCCTTTATTAGCAAAATGATTCAGAAGATATTCACTGTAACATAATTACTTTCTTGTAGATATCTGCCCCAGGCAAAAGAAGTCAAAGACGATGTCTCGAACTTTCTGCAATTGGTTAGCTGTTGCCACTAACCGATGTTTCCCTCATGCATAACCTTAAACGATAATATATGCTTAACATTATTGAATTTTTTCTTTGTTCAAAATAATGTAGATTAAATACGTGAGTGGCTCTTATGATGCTCGAGAAGGCTTTCAAGAATTAGACAAGGCGATATCCGAGCATGAACTATCGAAGAACAGTACAGAAGGATCGTCCCGGAGACTTTTCTACCTTGCACTTCCTCCTTCGGTATATCCACAAGTCTGCAAAATGATCAAGAGTCATTGCATGAATAGATGTATGTATTTTCGAAATTATTTTCATATATATCACTTACAAATGCATTGCTTTCTCCATAATTACGATTATTTCCTTACCTCCAGAGAAAGATTCTTTGTGATCTAGGTGATCATTATTAACTATCCTTTTAAATCATGATAATTTTGCAGACTTTGAACTATGGTAGATTAGTGCATCATACGTCATACTTTTAAGTTTTACGACCATCCTTTTTTTAATTTTTTCTTTTAATTCTATAATGTTTTCAGCTGACCTTGGTGGATGGACTCGTATTGTTGTTGAGAAGCCATTTGGTAAGGATTTGGCTTCAGCTGAAGAACTGAGCTCACAGATAGGAGAATTATTTGATGAGCCACAGATTTATCGTATCGATCATTATCTTGGAAAGGAATTGGTGCAGAACTTGGTAATTTTATTGCTTAAATAATTAATTGGAATATAATTATCATCCATTACAAACAAAGAAACACATTCATTTCCATGTCTTAAAACATTGCAGTTGGTACTTCGTTTTGCCAATCGCTTCTTTCTACCTCTTTGGAATCGCGATAACATTGCTAATATACAGGTACTAGCTTGACTTAAAAACCTTGAGATTTTTCTTGCATATTATTCCTTCAGTTAAGACCATTTTTTTTTACTTTGATTTACGACAGATTGTGTTTAGGGAAGATTTTGGGACTGAAGGTCGTGGTGGATATTTTGACCAATATGGGTATGATTATGGAATTAAATCCTGTCCTCCACCATTAAATTCTTAATTGCCAAGTTTAAAACGTTTTATACATTCTTTTCAATTTTATATCACTGTCTGGATAATGACGAACCTATATTTGTAACTTATTTTTTTGTCTTTGTTTTTGTTACTTTGTAGGATTATCCGTGATATCATCCAAAATCATCTACTCCAGGTGAGCCTTGTTTATAAAGACAGATAACTTGTTGAGTAATAATCCTTATTACTAAAAGGCCCGATTATTCTATTTCATATAAATCACGTTTTACGCAGTTGAAGTGCGACCTGGTTTTATATCTATGATTTTAGTTGTCAAAATTTTAAGACGAGTTGATCTTGGTTGTATACCAATATACAAACAAAATTCCTAATAAATGTGGAACAATAACACATGACTGTATAATCCCTGTCCCCTTTTGCTTGCATATATTGATTAGCCATAGAAATTTGCAGGTTCTTTGCCTCGTCGCCATGGAGAAGCCTGTTTCGATGAAGCCTGAGCATGTTCGAGATGAGAAAGTGAAGGTATATATGAGTTTCTTCAAGAAACTCGTGTAGATATATATTTTTTCTATTATTATATGTGGAAAATGAAGACTATATCCAGTTTCCACTAATGATTTGGTCTGAATTCAGGTTCTTCAGTCCGTTGTTCCTATAAAGGACGAAGAGGTGGTGCTTGGACAATATCAAGGCTATAAGGATGATCCGACAGTTCCAGACAACTCAAACACTCCTACTTTTGCCACAGTAATTCTACGTATACACAATGAAAGATGGGAAGGTAGACAAGCAGACAGCATATTACAGTTAATTAGCTGTATCATTTAATTTTTGTAACCTTGAGGGAGGATAATCTTGAATTAGGTATCTTATCTAGTGTGTTCGTAAATTTTACAGAAGTTATAATTACACTGTATCTTATGTAGTGTGTTTGAAAAACTGTAGGTGTGCCCTTTATACTCAAGGCTGGAAAAGCTTTAAATTCAAGAAAAGCAGAAATACGGGTTCAGTTCAAGGATGTTCCTGGCGATATATTTAAATGTACGTGCAGAACTTTCGACTTTTACTGTTGCATTAACTGCTGCTTCTGTTGCAAGTTTGCGGTACAAATATTTGTTTCTAAACTATAGTGATTTAAGAAATAATTTGCTGAAGTGACATGCAGATAATTACAGTAATATGCGGTAATTATTTTTGAATTTGCAGTGTTTCAAAATTTATAATGTGTTGCTACAGTTGAAAAGTTAATGATGCTTAGATTTCCAGATACTTGATATGAATTTGCGTGTTCTACAGAATTACGGGATTTCGTTTAATAAATATCACAACTTATCTCAGCAAAAAATGGGGGAATCGAAGTGTTTGCGGTTTAGCAAAAAAATTACGAATCCAGGCTTTGAAAATGTTACCCGAAATAATATGGGCTTATTACACTGAATTTTCATGCTTCAAAAGAAAATTTGTTTGAATTAGACAAATATATTAATATCTTTAGTTCATAAATTTGATTAGCAGGAGCAATCTTTCATAACGACAGTTAATATTATGCAGGTCAAAAGCAAGGAAGAAACGAGTTTGTGATTCGTCTGCAACCTTCTGAAGCCATATACATGAAGCTAACAGTAAGTACCGAGTACAACTGAGTAGTGCATGGTTTTTCGCTGGCATTTTAAATCACATGATGCTTTTCCTTACTTGGTATTTTCCTTACTTGTAGGTCAAACAACCTGGTTTGGAAATGTCAACTGTACAGAGTGAGCTGGACTTATCATACAGGCAACGCTACCAAGGAGTTGTCATTCCCGAGGCTTATGAACGACTAATTCTCGACACGTATGATTATACCGATCTTAGAAACACACCAAAACGTAGATAAATACAATTTTTTCTATTGCATTAATAATAACTAGATGATCCCGTTTTCGTGTTCACAGAATTAAAGGTGATCAACAACATTTCGTCCGCAGAGATGAGTTGAAGGTAACTAAAAAATCAGACGCATTTCAAGATTTGTCAAGATTCTTACATTATTTTATGCATAAGAGAATTACTATTTTTTCGAGTAATAATTTTTCCCGTTGTCGATTCACAGGCTGCTTGGGAGATATTTACTCCGCTTCTGCACAGTATAGACAAGGGAGAATTTAAGTCGCTACCGTACAAACCTGGAAGCAGAGGCCCCGCACAAGCGGATCAACTGTTGGAACGAGCTGGTTATGTCCAAACACATGGATACATATGGATCCCCCCTACATTGTAAAACGAATCATCTGTTAAATGACGATTATGCCCTTTGCTTTCTAGATGCTTTTGTTGTGTTGTTAAGATTCTAGCTTTCGTGTTATGGCGGCTAAAACGGTTGGATTTGAGTGGGCTGAGTCGAGAAATATGTTGTGCGCAGGCTTATATAATATGTAATAAATGCTTGTTTGGTTTTTTGCGAAAGCTAACTGAAAGATTGATGCATGAGAGTTTCTTTACATTTCGAAATAAGTAATTTTTTTGTTAATATTTCAACTTGCAAAACAAGAGTTGTAGGGTCATAGGTTGCTCTAAAATTCAAGTTTGATTTGTACATTTTAAATTGTGTTTTAGAAACTAACAATGATCTCTTGATTCAAACGTTGAAGACAAAAATTGCAAAGTCGCGTTACAAGTTAGAAAGAAGAAATGCGTTTTTATCTTTTCTTGCAAGCTCGTCATTCTTCTCAATGCACTCCAAGTTAATTAGATAAAGTGCACTTAAAACCGGACCGGAAATAGAACTGGACAACCATATCCGATTGTGTGAGCACTCCCTTTAATTTTAAATTTCTTAACCCTAAACCACACCATTAATTTGTTTTGCTGTGTATCCTTGAAATCCAATTTCATAATTTCAAGTAATTGCATTTGAATGTTTGAAATTAAAAAATGATTAGAGAATTTGGTACTCTCATTTTTTATTCTTCTATTCCCATTTTAACCCCCTAAACAATTATATATATATATATATATATATTTTCAAAGCATCTGTATGCCGTAGGGATCTAAACAAAATACATACAAGTAAAATAGCGATTCTCTCTCTCCCTCTCTCTCTCTCCCACCACGAGTTTTTTTCTCTCTCCCAACTAAAATAGCGATTCTCTCTCTCTCTCTCTCTCTCTCTCTCTCTCCTTCCTTATTAGGCTTCTTCTGTTTGTTCCTTGCTTTCTAACTCAGTATATAGGTATAGATAGAGATACAAGTATATAGGTATAGATAGATACAACTGCATATTACATACATCTTTGCTTTCTGTTGTTCAACAAACTATATTTGCAGCATATATTATATACCTACAAATAATACTCACTAGGGTCAAACGTTTTGATTACTGTTGTGATTAGATTCTTCTGCCGAATACAATCGCCGCCGCCGCCGCCTCCATCTGATTCCGATTTCATTTATTATATTTCTATTTGCTCATAATTGCTATGTTTATTCTCTCGTTGCGATCGTACATTGCATTTGAGGGTTTCTTCTTCACAGGAGAACTTTTTAATTTCTCTTGACAGGTCTGTGATTATCATTCATTAAACCTATATCTTATGTTTTCCTTTTTTTTCTTCAAATCAGTTATTATATTTGGCTGTAGCAATTTTTAATATTAATCTGGATTATTGTGTGATTATTGTTTTTTTTAGGGGTAAATAAAAAGAGAAGGCCTTTAATTTGATAATATATTGCTGAAGAAGCTATGTTGTTGAATCAAGAAGAGAATGTGAGTTGTGGTGTTATTAAGTCTGATGAAGGGTGTGTAAATGTTGGTCATCTGTTGCCCAAAAATCTTTTTGGAACGGATCCCGATTCCGGTACTGGTGAAGCTTCTCGAAACAAAAACGACAACAACAGCAATATTTTTGCTGCATTTGAACTTTTGATATACGACGACAATGAAGAAGTGGATGATTTATCGTATTTTGGTTCTGAAAAATATCAGAAAGAGCATGTGAAGGATTGTAATATCGAAGGAGGTGCTTCCGCCCCGGCAGATGCTTTATTCTTTGCTCTTGGTTATCTTGAAGTTAAAGACCTTCTTTCGGTCGAAATGGTTTGCAAATCGTTGCGCGACACTGTTCGAAATGACCCCCTTCTTTGGAGAAATATTGAAATAAGTTACCCTTTGAGTGATAAAATCACCGATGGTGATCTTCTCCGATTAATCAACAGGTCTCAAGGTACCCTTTCCAGCTTGAGCCTTGTCAGGTGCTACAAGATCACAAACACGGGTCTTAAGCAAATTCTCGAACGCAGTCCACGTTTAACCAAGGTCGGTTTTTCTCGTTGTTGCTTGATTTTGGGCCTAAAATGCTATGTATAACTATTCCAGTTTTAGCAAGAAAATAATCTTGGTAGCTAACTCTTGTAAAAGTTTATTTCTTGAATATTCTCGATAGCTTTTAGGAACTAGTAGAATGATTTTTTCTTACACGTGTCCTTTGGCGAATGTGCAGTTAAGTGTGCCAGGATGCATTAGGCTAGAGATCGAAGAAATTTTGCGAGATTTGAAGCTCTTCAACTCCGCTACTTCACCTGGTATCAAATCTCTAAGAATTGGGGAACTCCGAGGTCTGACGAACGAGATGTTCGAAGAGTTCAAGATTCTCTTAGGGGTAGAAAAGGAAAAAAATCCCAACAACCACAAACCGATATTTCATCGGTCACCACAGCTGTATCTCTCTCTAGACGACGAGCGTGTGATAGACATCGAAACATGTCCTAGATGCCAGCGAGCAAATCTAGTGTACGATTGCCCTTCGGAGACTTGTCAAGTGGAGGAGGGGCCCCACCATCCCTCCACCACAAACAAGCCATGCAGAGGTTGCATATGTTGCATCTCTCGTTGTTTGAGCTGTGGGTGCTGCTTAGATGATAAGCCCTATGAAGAGACGTTTTTTCTCGAGTATCTTTGCTGGGATTGCTTGGGCCAGCTCATCGATTGGGATATGCCCTTTCACAAACTGGCAAGTTGCCATCTTGTCCTCTGTGGTTAGGCAAATCCAGCTTTTGAAATTTATGTCTTCGAAAGTCGAGCAATGGCAATGCCGCCGCATCCACCATGGGCCTATAAAATCGAACCAAAATTTTCGATGATTTGGTGGAAGAAATGTGGGGTTCGGCTCTTGTTCGTGGAGTGTCTGGAATACGAAACGGGGAATCTTTTGTTACGAGATGCTTGTTTTTAAAGTTATTTATGAAGTGTGATGCAAGAGAGTATAGGTTTAAAGGACAGAGGAGTTGGCAGAATCTGGTTAAGAGCTAAGAGTGTGTTGCAGTTGGATGGGGTGGAGAAGTTGATCCAGCAATCAAGAAACGCATTAGCAACTAGCAACTATAGGTCTAAATAATTATCCATTACTCAGTTGGAGTTTTTTTTTTTTTTTTTTTTTTTTTTTAATTTTAAATAATAATAATAAATTAATAATGAACGCAGTTATTTTAGTTCTTTTTTTTAGCACACGGGTGCCTATTTTTTAGCCGATTTCATGCTTGACTTGACTGTATGTTATTGAAATTGGTGAATATTTTTAAAATTTAATTTAAATTAAATAAAAATTAGATGAAAATTATATTTTGTTAGAAATAATATAAATTAATAAATATAAGTAAAAAGTTAATAAATAATCATTTGAGACCAGAATAATTTGGCGGGCCTAAAATTCAATCGAGCCGCTTACGTCATAGGCCCAGCCCACAAAACACCGACTTTGAACAGAGGATATTTTTTTTGACTTTTAAACCTCTGTCGATGTCGATCGAAATGTGTTGAATGAATTACTTCTTGCTTCTATTGTAAACCTACGAAATATAAATTCCTTTAGGGTTCTTCTGTTCTTCAATTTTTCGATTATCGTTTCGTTGTAAATTGTAGTAGTAATCTGCAGCGTTAGCTCATAACAATAATAGCAAGAGAAATGGGTAAAGATGGTGCTGAAATACCCGAAGATGCCAATGAACGTGTGTATTATCCTGTTTGTTTGGATTCTTAAATTTCGACATTTTTAGGGTTTATGATTTCTATTTCTTATGCGTCTTCTTTTCTGAACTTCAGATTGCCCGGGGACTCAATCTGAATCAGCTGGAAAATCTGATGCTTGTGAAGGATGCCCTAACCAGGAGGCTTGTGCTACTGCCCCGAAAGGACCCGACCCAGGTCCATTTTTTGTTATCCGGGTTTTGGCAAATAACTTTTGAACATGTTTTCCCGTTTATGCTTTTTCGTAAATGGTTGCGTCTGAGGAAATCTGTTAATTAAACAAAAGCTAACACTGTGTGTAAGATTATAATTTGTTTTTGGCTGCTGCACATGGCTTGAGTCTGGATTTTAATTTCAATCCAGGCTGTATATCGAATTGTTTCGATGGATTTTTGTTTTTTTGCACTGTGTAAATAATATTTGAATTCTATATGTTAAGCATGCTATGCTTTTACTTATGTGTCAATATGCAGTATGGGATACGTAAGTTATGAGTGTAAAAGTCTTGAGCTTTGACGGTTAAATAATTGATGATGTCTATGGTGAACTGTTTCTTTACTTGAATATTGCTAGTGGCTCAAATCTCAATGTTAATCTTGAACCTGGACTCGGTGTTTTTATTTTGTTACTTGTATAAATATTTATGTTAAACGAGACTTTGTATCAATTCTTTGAGATCACTGTGGTCTGTGGTTACCCTTATATCTGACTATCTTCTCTTTTTATTTTTGGTTGATTTTAGATTTGGTCTCCATCGTCGAAAGAATGGCAACAGTAAAGCACAAAATACTGGTATTGTCAGGAAAAGGCGGAGTTGGCAAGAGTACATTCTCTGCTCAACTTTCTTTTGCCCTAGCGTCCATGGATTTTCAAGTGGGCCTACTCGATATCGATATCTGTGGACCAAGCATCCCCAAAATGCTTGGTCTAGAAGGACAAGAGATACATCAGAGCAACCTAGGATGGTCTCCTGTCTATGTCGAGTCAAACCTTGGTGTAATGTCCATCGGTTTCATGCTCACCAATCCAGACGATGCTGTCATATGGCGGGGTCCGCGTAAGAATGGAATCATCAAGCAGTTTCTCAAGGACGTGTATTGGGGCGAACTCGACTTTCTCATAGTTGACGCGCCACCTGGCACTTCCGACGAACACATTTCCATAGTTCAATTTTTACAGGCGACTGGAATAGACGGTGCTATCATAGTCACTACACCACAGCAGGTGTCTCTTATAGACGTTCGAAAAGAAGTGAGTTTCTGCAAGAAAGTTGGGCTACCGGTTTTGGGTGTCGTCGAGAATATGAGTGGGTTTTCTCAACAATTGTCGGAGTTTAAATTCATGAATGTGTCGGAGAGTGGTGAGCAGAAAGATATGACAGAATCGGTTATTGCGTATATGAGAGAGAACGCTCCGGAAATGCTGAATTTGATTGCTTTTAGTGAGGTGTTTGATACTAGTGGTGGTGGTGGTGCTAAAATGTGCAGGGATATGGAGGTTCCGTTTCTTGGGAAAGTTCCGTTGGACCCACAGCTGTGTAAAGCAGCCGAAGAAGGAAGATCTTGCTTTGTTGATGGAAAATGCAAGGTGAGTGCACCTGCTCTCAAGGCAATTATAGACAAGCTTTTGTTGACAATGCAGGTTTCAAGAATGGATGATGGAGCCTAAGTTTATTGCTCGATTTCAAGAATCGAAGTGGTGTGACAGAAAATTTTGTTTCGTAATCTTAATTTCGTCGATATACTTTCTAAGTTTTGATATTTGAACAGTGGGGAATGGTTTATTCAGAAATGTATGTGTGATCAGTTTTGTTATTGATTGTTTGATTGTTAGCTTAAGAAGAAACCAGTTACCAATAATATATTCTAGCTTTCATTTTACATATGATTGTACCCAAGACTTTCTATAGTTTGTCTGATTCTGTTTGTTATATATACTACTAAAATCATTTTATATATTGTTATATATACAACTTTTAAAGATATAAAATGCATCATATAAAACAGAGAATTCGATTTGTTTTAGTTGCAATTTACCAAACTCCATCTTATTAGGCAATATTTGAGATCTATTGATTTTATTTGCATTAAAACATATTTATACTTTGATACGAGATTGAAAGAACAGGCATCCACACCAGCGACACGTGTCTGGATCTGTGTCTGGATCTGAACTGCTCGAGAAACACGGTCATCGTGTGAACCAAAAGGAAAGCATCGATGTTTCCGTGTCTCGCTTTTTAGCTCGAAACCCCACTTCACAAATATATATACACATTCACTCTACAGGACACAAACACATTCATACTGCACATACTCCCATTTCGCACGCTGCTACTACGGGAATCGCTTTCTCGTATATTCTCTTACTCTTTCTCAACTCTCTTGTTTCAGTTATAATCATCATGGCAAAAATCAATATTGGAATCAATGGTAATTCGTTTCTGTACTTCATCGTAGTGCAGTGGAATAGTAATTTTTCTTTTTTTGGAATTTGGATGGTGAAAATGTTACGTAACGGTAAATGTTTGTCAACTTACGTATTTTTATAGATAGATTCTATGAACTTATCCATTTGTCTTGATTTTGCTTTTGCTTGGCATTTTGTCAAATAGGTTGTAGATCATAACATAAAATAATGATTATTCTGAAGTTTGAATTCTTGAGTTGATGTGCATGCGCAGGATTTGGATTGATCGGGCGTTTGGTGGCAAGAGTAGCTCTGCAGAATGATGATGTTGAGCTTGTCGCCGTCAATGATCCGTTATGTAGTGCCGATATCATGGTATTTATTCTCCCATAGCTCACTGATTGATTGATTGGTTCATTGATTGATTGATTGATTGATTTGCTGTTATTTCTCATCGAGCGCGCATTTTAATTTCTATGTTTTCACTGCGAGATATAATGCAAACTTGTTCTTAATCTCAATCGAGTGTTCTTCGACAGGCATCTATGTTCAAATACGACAGTGTTCGTGGTCAATGGAAAAAAAGACGAGATTAAGGTTAAGGATTCCAAGACCCTGCTCTTCGGAAACAAGCCAGTGGCTGTCTTTCGCATGAAGTACGTACTAATCTCCCTTACCCAACTCATAAGCATAAAGTATATATACGTACTCGTATTTGTATTTACGTTATGGAATTTTCGATCCTACGAATAGGAACCCAGAGGAAGTCCCATGGGTTCCTATTCGATCCTACGAATAGGAACCCAGAGGAAGTCCCATGGGGCGAGGCTGGAGCCGAATACGTTATCGAGTGCACAGGGGACAAGGCTGCAGCCTATATTAAGGTTTTAAATACAACTCTCGGTTTACTTTCAAAGGTTTTTTTTTCCCCTTTTCGGGTTCTCATAGCAAATCAATGGTGTTTCGTAATTAGGGAGGTGCGAAGAAGGTTGTAATTTCTGCACCGAGCAATAACGCCCCGATGTTTGTTGTTGGTGTGAATGAGAAGGAATACAAGTCGGACCTTAATATGGTTTCTAATGCTAGTTGCACTACCAACTGTTTAGCCCCATTGGCTAATTGTTCTCTAGCTACTAAGTTTTTCATTGTTTATGGCATACACGAATCTCATGATTTATTACGTAACAGGTGCTTATCGACAGGTTTGGAATTGTGGAGGAGCTGTTGACAACTGTACAATCTCTCACTGGTAAGTACTCGTTTTTTTTTTTGTTTTTTTATTTTTTTTAATTTCTCTAAACATGGAATAACATATCGGTCGATGCTTCTTCGTTGTAATTCAGCCACACAGAAGAGTGTTGATGGTCCGTCGATGAAGGACTGGAGAGGTGCTTCGTTCAATATCATTCCCTGTAGCACCGGAGCTACTAAGGTAGCTTCTAATTTAATTTTATACTATACCGTAAATTTCCGTTTGAACATGAATTTTTCATTTATTTCAACTGGAAAATTCCTTCTTTCATCCTTGAATCACAATTTTACGATCGAATGTGATTCGATCAGCTAATGCCTGACCGGTTTAACTGGCTCCACTCGTACAAATATTTATTGCTGCTGTTATTTGTATTATCTTCATTATCGTAATCGAGATTTGTAATTGCGCAGGCTGTCGGTAAAGTACTTCCTCCGCTGAACGGTAACTTTGTGAAGTTTGTGTCTTGGTACGACAACGAATGGGGCTACAGGTAATAATACTCTTTATATGCAACGGAGGAATGCGCGATCGACTTGATAAATTCGATAATAATAATGTAAAATTTGATATATTTGCGCAGTGACCGAGTGATCGAGTTGATCCGACACATGGCCTCTGTTGGCTGATCTGCTTGATGAAGATGTTTTCGATAAAGATTTTATTAGATAGATAAAATTTACACCAGAATCTGTTTTTAGCTCTCCGAGTTTAGAGTTTTGTCATTTTTATTATTATTATTATTATTATTATTATTATTATTATTATTATTATTATTATTATTATTATTATTATTATTATTATTATTATTATTATTATTATTATTATTATTATTATTATTATTATTATTATTATTATTATTATTATTATTATTATTATTATTATTATTATTATTATTATTATTATTATTATTATTATTATTATTATTATTATTATTATTATTATTATTATTATTATTATTATTATTATTATTATTATTATTATTATTATTATTATTATTATTATTATTATTATTATTATTATTATTATTATTATTATTATTATTATTATTATTATTATTATTATTATTATTATTATTATTATTATTATTATTATTATTATTATTATTATTATTATTATTATTATTATTATTATTGATAAAAAAATGTTTTGATTGTTCTTTTTTTAATTACACATCCTCTTTTATTAGATATTGATACCTATTTATTTATACTTGTTACTTTTGAAGTTTAGTACTATGATAAACAAAAGTGCCGTTGAAAAGTTCAGACACATCAAAAGAGCCGTTGTTCTCTCTCTCTCTCTCTCCTGAATCTGCAGTCGACCGTTGACAAGGAAAGTGCCAATTGCACATTCCAACGGCCGTAATGGTGAAACTACTATAAATACAAACCTGGTCCAGCTGTTTTCTTCAACAATTAATATTGGGCGGGTTCTCAATTACTCTATTCTATATTGAGAGAGAGAGAGAGAGAGAGAGAGAGAGGTGGGCGATGGGTTCTTCTATCTTTCTAGAGAGAGAGAGAGAGAGAGTGCCAGGGCGGCGATGATGTTGATTTAGGGTTTTAGAGTGATTTATTGGGAAGTAAGTAACTCTGAGCTCCTGAGGCGTTTATGTAATAATTGATGGCTGTTGTCGGAGAGGAAGAAGTGGGTATTATGGTAAGAAGGTACACCTCTGTTTTACTATTTTGATTTAACGGGAAATACACTTGGGTTTCTTTCTTTATTATTATTATTATTATTATTATTATTTCCAGTTCATCATGCTTCTTTCTTCTGTCTGATTTCATTTTTTTTAATTTTCTACCTTATTAGTGTCTACATTAATACTATGAGGACATAGGATTACTGAAAATATCATGAATTTCTTAATTTTGTGGACTTGGTGCATGTATGTGTGTGTTCTCTATGATGGCCGTGACTTGTTGTGTGTGCTTGATATCGAAACTATCGCGAACTGACTGTATTTATGTATTGAGATCAGCAGCAAAGATTCTAACGCGATCGAACAACGGAAACTACTGATTTTTGTTTGGCAAGATCTGCACAGAGACTGGAACTCGTTGTTGAATGGCTCCCACAGGTAGTTTTCTTCTGCTGAACCATATCTTCGTTAAACCCGAGACTGTCACATTCTAGCTTTAATTCCGGATTTTTCATTTTTCGTACCAACTTGATCACTGGAAAACTTGTTTTGTGTGCTAGTTCCTTAATATATGATTCATTAACAACATGAACTAAATTTTGTGTATTGCTGAATTAGAATTAAGCAGCCGATTATTATTACATAGGATATTTTCTTTAACACACTGAAAATACATAGGGGATATTCTTTAACGAACTTTCTTCCCACCACCGCCGCCGCTTCTTTATTTAGAATTTATTCCTTAGTACTTGGAAGAAGTCCTCCTCAAAAGAGTGAAAGCATAGATGCCCCGAATTTCTCCTTAGCCTCTTTGTCGAAAGGATCTTCTCCTAAATACATATATATATACGCCCTGCAAAGCAGTTCACTCTGAACCGTGCTCACAATCTCCCCCTTAACTGCATCATTACATACACCTCAAATCAATTAATTACTTACTTGTTCGATAAATAATAATACATGTCCAGATGATGATTTAGTTACCTTTAGTTTGGAGTGTGTACCCTGGAAGCCTGGATATCTCAATCACACAACCTGGTGTCAGCTTTATTTCATCTGATGCTTCCCCCATAATCCTGTAATAATTTCTCTTTACTTTTATTTTCCCATTTCTCGTATCACAAAAATAAAATAAAAAATATATAAGGTAAGTTCATATATACATACATTTTAGTGAGCTGTTCATTCTTGCCACCTGTGAGCTTCTTGATAGATGCCCCAAGCCCTTCATCGAAGCTTTTCCTCACCATGCTCATTGTCAAGCTAGAGTACACAATAACCAATCGAACCATCATTCCGACATCACTGTCAATCACCACCTGATACATTTCCTTTGTCGCTTTAGTTGGTTCTTTCTCGAATTTTGTCCTTAGAATATCTTTCAGCTTCTCATTTTCTGCATATATGCCTGCAATTCAATTGGTAAACAATAACAGAAAACGTTAGAACCCCGAAACCTGAAACCGAACATGCAAACTAAAAAGTACGAGTAGTACCAAAGCCATATATCTTGATGCCAATGCCAAGCATGCTCTTCTTTCTCAGGCCAACAGCAGTCAGTTGCTTCCCATCGCGAAGCTTAACCGGAAAAGATATTCCAGTCTTGGGTTCGACTTCAACCGGAATATCCTCGTCTTTTACAGCAGCAGGTTCTTCTTCTTCTTTCTGATCAGTCTTGTCTTCTTTTGGCGCAGTTTTTTTTATGGTTTCATTAACTTCTGTGAGCTTGTCTGTTAACTCGTCGGGCGATATCTCGTTGATATCGTCTTTCGTTGTTGTTGTCGTTGGCTTCAGAGCAACACCGGACTTGGGATCGAGCTCCAGCATTTCGGTTTTCTCTGCAACTTCATTCACTGTGGTAGGCATTTTTCTTTTTACCCTGTAGTAAAATGTTTGTGTTTGTGTGAATTGTGATGTTTTCTTGTTGTGCGCGTGCTTATTTATATATAGGGGTTTGCTGTGCTGCTCTACCTTGGTATGAGCACTGTGATAAGGAAAGTTAATTGGCGCATTTAATGTGTGTTATCTTTCACATTATTTAGTGTGATGTCTGATGAATCTTGAGAGAGAAGCCGTCATTTAATGATCAATGACTGTATGATTTATGAAGAAGAATTCCCAGATTTGTTGATAAGGTGTGAAAATCGAGTTGTTTTTTGCTTCATGTATTTTCAACTTGGTTGCCATTTTTCTTGTAAAATTAATGTGAAATGCTTTTTGGGGTTAGAACTTTGCTATTTGCAGTTCATATACCAAAAGTATTTCTCTCACTATAACCCTTTTTCGCACCCACTCCCCCCAAAACCGAAATAGTTAAAAAAAAATTAAAAAATTAAAAAAATTCGAATTCAAGCAAAAACAAGTTAAATTCATCGAATTTTGAGGTATTTTCAACACCTAAACGTCTTTTGTGCATTGAGTTTGGCCGTCCGGTTCGATCATGGCGCCCGGTTTGGGCGTTTGGTCAGTGTGTTCAGTATTTTTCTTTTTCCTTCAGTTTTACTTATTATTTGAATAGCTCTTATATTTGCAGGATGTCTAATTGGGTTAAAAAATTGAAGATGAGAAAAGGGAAGGAGCCTATAATTCGTTTCCATGCGGATTCAGTGGACGAGACTAACTGTACAACGAGAGGGCAGAATAAATAATTGAAAGATTACTAGTTTTACATAGCGTGGTGAACGGACGGTGGATTTTAAACGACTACGTACACCTATGGCTGAAGCCGAGGTAGATGCACATATGGAACCGCAGGAAGACGAAGACGCGGGATGGTCCGATTGCTCCTCCGACTTTGACTAGAGCTGCTATTCTACTCCTGTCCAAAATCCTAAATTGCCCCCCCCCCCCCCCCCCCCCCCCCCCCCCCCTCCCCCCCTGCTTGTTTTGTTTTACTACTAGAGAGTACGGGCTTGTATCACCTGCGTGATTGTTCTCTCCCTCAGCACAATAATCCACTGATAAAGGCTTTTATTGAGAGGTGACAGCTAGATACCAACACTTTTCATATGTAGTTCAGAGAGATGACAATTACTCTCCACGATGTGCATTACATAACATAATGCATTTGCGAGTTAGTGAACTTGCACATCGTGGAGAGTAATTGTCATCTCTCCGAACGGCATATGAAAAATGTTGATGTCTGGCTGCCACCTCTCAATAAAAGCCTCTATCAGTGGATTATTGTGCTGAGGGAGAGAACAATTACGCATATGTCGTACAAGTACATTTGCCGTACCCGTACAATGGGGTCCGACCAAGTACATTAGTCGTGCGACCGCGACTTAAGCATATGTCGTGTATGCTCAATATATATTCATATTTAGGAAAACACGATCAATATTAAACACTTTAAATAAAATTAATAAATATTACCTTTCCCTCCCAGATGTTGTAGGCAACGTGTGCTCCGAAATTCGGAATCAACTTAGTCAGCTCGAGAAGGAACCTTAGGTTTCCGAGCGGGATTTAGGATAGGAATTCTAGTCAAAGTAGGAGGACCGGTGTTTTGCACGCCAAATCGGGCGCCAGAAGCTGTTACACACGCCCGGTTTAAGCGTGGACCGTTGTTTTGCACGCCCGAACTTAGCGTGGATCGGTGGTTTGCACGTCCAACTTGAGCGTGAAAAATAGCTTCGGACGCCCTCGTTTTGTTTGCTTTTTCTGTCCAGATTTTTCGAACAAAATGACTAAATTTTTGCCTCGTTATAATGTGTATCCCGATCTTGATCCGATGAGCTCATTTATGTCGTATATCACTTCAGTAAAAATGACAAATTAGCGTCTATTATTAATGAGAGAATTTTTTTCTAGAAAGAGAGGGGATTAAGTTTGAACTATAAATAACAATATTTTAACCGTAAAGTAAGTCCCAAAATTAATTTATCTTTTTTCTTGATTTGCCTTCGGCGCAATTAATTGATAAAATTTAATTGTGTGGGCCTAACTGCGAATTATAAAAACTGCATTTTGGTCCAAAACCGTTAATGGCTTTTACAATACAATATTTATTATTGTGATTAAAAGAGAGCACAATAAAAAAAAAAAATTATAAGACAAGGACAAATAACACAGCCCAACAAGTAAATGTCAACAATGTAAAATAGATATTCAAACCAAAACAATTCACCGAAGGTATAAAGTGGACGCTTATAGCTTGGCCATTGTAGTACGGGAGCTCATACATAACAAGTTACCGTTCGAAGGCATGTCGAATCTTCAGGCAATAATTAAAGGTAATATTATCGCCAACACTTATTTTTTTGTGATTCATTTTTTTTTTTTTTTCGTTTTCAATTATTGAAAGTTGTTAGTTTAATTTATAGAACGTCACTCAGATTAACGGTGTCATTTTGTTGGAAGGAGGATCCGAATGCTCGGCCTAATGTCACTCAGATTATACAAATGCTGCTGCAGTATCTTTCTACTATCTCGCCCTCCGGCGGTTCCTCGCCGGATTTTCAATTCCGGTGACCGGAATTGTGTGTTTCCGCCGGAGTGTCCCGGGATCAGCTCTTTGATGGCTGAAAGAGGAGACACCGGTGATACACCTAAAACGACCATGGAAAACCAGATTTTTCTTTTGCTGCTACTGATAAATCTGTAGACAACAATGTTCAATTTTCCGATTTTTTTGGTTGTAAATATTACGGGGTTTCGATTACTGATGATGTATTATAGTTGTAATGAGGTCCATTATTATGTTGGAAGTTTAGCTGAATTATTGCAAAAGAAAAATAAAAGGGAAAATGTTGAAAATTAATAAAATAATAAATAAATTATATTTGAACACACTTCAGTTTTTACATGAACAAAATTAAAATTAAAACGAGAGAAATCTAAATAAAATCCATTGTGCTTGAGAGGGTAAAGAAAAGTTGGGTACCGGGGGCAAAATGGGTCTACATAAACTAGATGAGTCGCCAGTTATAATTAAATGGAAGTATATGGGCGAGAGTGTAAATAAACTAAAATGCTAAAACCCCAGGCCCTAAATTAACAAGCTAACAACAAAGCCCGACCAAAAACCCTCCTCCGCGGCGAGTTCCAGAATATTGCAGCAAAAATGTTCTCCGCTAACGCTAGAAATCTCCGGCAGCATTCGATCAGAACCATCTCATCTCTGCTCCTCAATCAAAGGTGGTAAATCTATTGTTTTTTTTTCCTTCCGAAATATTTCCGTAGAAAATGGTGCGTATTTCTAACAAGCTAAAGTTATTTGTGATTCAGGAACGAGATGCCGGCAGTAAGAAGTGTTTCGGAGAAATTGGCGCCTGGCATTAGCAATTTGAGCTGTGGAAAAATGTGGAATTATTATTTTGATGGAGGTCGAGGGTTTTCAACGAAGGGAATGAGCAGTAGAGTGGAGAAGCGGATGCATAAGGAGTCGGGCAAAACCCTAAGCGAATCACGAAGGGCTACAAAGTTGAGGAAGAAATTGATGACTGACGAAGAACGCCTTATCTACGATCTTAGAAGAGTATGTACGATACTGCTTTTACTTTGTTACTGAAATTAATTGCTTTTTTTTTTTGGCTTGAAATTGATTGTTGCATATGTTAGGCCTTCATTTTAGGATTCGTACGAGTTGTCGTTTCACACTCGTGTTTTTCCGGTATTTTGGAGAGAAGATGAAATGTATTGGAACAAGAAAAGAGCTTATTGATTGATTTCGTCGGACGTGCGAAACTGTTAATCACTTTTTGCGATATATTTCTTGAACGTATGTCAATGCTTGTTGATTCAAATATGTTTAGAAGTTTTTGTAATGTTTGCCTTTCTCCGTGATTTTTTTGGGTTTTTAAACTTTGGTATACTATGACTTGAAGAAAACGATGCTTACTCTTTGCCTTGTCGTTTTTGTACTTGTTTGTTATGTTCTTTAGTTTCACCGGCTTAATATATTCCCCTTCTGATTCCTGTTTGACTAGTATAGGCAAAGAAAAAGGTTGCTTTGCTTCTTCAGAAGCTGAAAAAGTATGAATTGCCGGAGCTACCACCTTCTCGGCACGACCCTGAGCTGTTCACACTAGAGCAATTACAGGCATATAAGAAGATTGGATTCAGAAATAAAAACTATGTTCCTGTTGGTGTTCGTGGAGTCTTTGGAGGGGTTGTCCAAAATATGCATCTTCACTGGAAGTTCCACGAAACAGTGCAAGTTTGTTGCGATAATTTTCCGAAAGAAAAAATTAAGGAGATGGCAACCATGCTGGCAAGATTGAGTGGTGGGATTGTGGTCAACATACACAATATAAAGACCATTATCATGTTCCGTGGCAGAAATTATCGTCAGCCGAAGAATTTGATACCTATCAACACCCTTACTAAAAGAAAGGTCGTGTATAAATCTTCCCTTTTAGAGCCTTTTGAAATTTGATACCTCTGAATTCAGATGTTAAACCCATAATTTACTGATGTCCCTTTTAACATGCAGGCGTTATTCAAGGCGAGATTTGAACAAGCTCTCGAATCTCAGAAACTGAACATAAAGCAAAGAGAACAGGAGCTACGTAGGAGGGGGGTAAATCCGGAAGATCCAGTAGCAATGGCCAGCATCCAGAGAGTGGCTTCCACGTTTTTCAATGCTATTGACAAGAGAGAGGGAAGTCCCTATATCTTTAGGGAGGATAAAACAACAACAAGAAGTCGAGTGGAATCCGAGGGCTTAAAACTACCTCAGGGTTCTGGAGATGAAAGTGATCAGGAGGATCTCGACAAGTTCATTGCCGATCTAGAAGTTGCCGCTGATAAAGAATGGGAAGAGGAGGAAGCTGCAGAGAAAGAAGAACTTCACCGGATTAGATATTGGAACAGAGAAGATTTTGGTGGTAGATTCCCTAGATATGAAGAGAATGGAGGTGATTATTCAGACGATGAAAACGGGGGAAGGGTGAAAAACTGGAATCAAAATCAGAATCAGAATCGTAGGAGGACAAATGGTAATCGTCGGGGCGAAGATCGAGATTTTTCTGAGGTGGATGAAGATTTGGAATCTGATGGTCATGTCTCTGAGGAAGGTTGTGATAAATTTGACACGATTAAAGTGGATAGAAAGCAGCATAGTAGAGCGAATAGTAGGGGTTTCAAGTTAGATGAAACAGAATACAGGGGTAGGGAGAAAAGGAGTAGTGGTGCTTCAAGAAATGCATTAAGCGAGTTGGATGATGTGGCGTTTGAGTCAGATGGAGAAGGAGAAAACCCGAGAGAGTATAGAAGCAGTAGTGACGAGGGGGAAGAAGACTATGAGCAATTGCAGAGATACGAGGGAAGTAATAATTCCAAGAGAAGTTCGAATAAAGTTACAGCCAAATGGGAATCAGATGCCACATCAGGATATGACGTCAGCAATGGTGAAAGCGACAAATGAGTGAAAGAGGAGATATGGGAAGTAGTAGTGTGGAGTGATGGAAGATCGGAAAATCTCTCTAGATATAGTTTTGGATTAGAAAAAAAAAACTTGAGTTGGTTCGCTTACAGACAGAAATGGATGAACATGATTGCAAAACTTGCATGGGAGTGCTATGCTTGAAGACACTAAACGCTCGTCATTCTGTGTTTGGGCTGAAAATCTTTGAACCAATGCAAGCACATATCGCACAAGAGCAGAAAATCAATGCATGTATGTAAACGGTGGAATCTGGACCGCAGAAATTCAGTCAACGCACACGGGATTGTTCTTTTGCATGAAGATTGTAGCCATATATACGGAAGGTACTTGGAGACGTTCGAAAATTATTTATGCATGAGTATTCGTGTTTATGCATGATTATTATGTTTCAAGCATGAAATATTTTTCTATTCAATTCTTTTCTTGATTTATATTTTAGAAAGAAAATTATTGTATGATATACTACGATAAATCCCTTCAACTCCGTAAACAGTCCTAAATATTGGTCATTATACAAATCAAAAAGTTGTAAACATGCTATAACAATACACGAATAAATTAGTCTGAAAAATAAATAAAAAATAAAATAAAATAAAAATCCATAATGAAGAAGTCTGGAATCTGGATGTAATCATGTTTGCCCTTTAGTAAAACAGAAAAATTCAGCTGAATAAGTCATTCCCTAAAATAAGAGATTTTTTTTTCAATATAACAATACATATTTTCTTCTACCTCTTTTTCCCTAAACATTTCTGACCTACAACAAACCATACAAATACTATCCACCACTTTCCCTCACACAATTCCCAGGTAAAAGGTACTTATAATCCTCAGCATTCTCCAACAAATACGAAGGAAGATGAACGGCCGAATACGAATGAGGAATCGGCCCCATTTTCCCAATCATATCTCGAAAAGTGTACTCCTCGGGGAGCATATCGTACAAGTCCGCCCCTTTACATATCCTTTCTTGAATCCTCTTCGGGCTCAAGAAATGTGAAAACCTAACCCTATCGTTGTGGCTGTATGCCTTCATCTTGAATATAAAATCACTTATATATCGAAAGCAAAAGCTACAATGCCAACCCGAATCCGACAGAAGATAGTCCGTTTGTCGGTAATGCGCGTATCTCGTTTCCCCCTTTTTGTACCTATGCACCGAAGCCCGCCAGCTCATCTGATCATACAAGAACTCGAACGAGTACAGATAGTTCCTTAATTGAAGATGAAGTACATTTGGGATTTCGTCGCACCATCTCAAAAGATCAATAGTATGTGCACTAGGAATTTCATCAACATCCGACATTATCAAAAGATCGTCTTCTTGAATGCCTGCAATTCTTAGAAGCTGGTCAAGGGCGATCCTTTGGTAGGCTTCTTCGATAAAGGGGTTTTGGCGCCTCCGGAACCTTCCGCCGATTTTCCCGTAGGTCAAACGGGGTTCGACGAATTCGAATTTGTCTTTATTTATTTCGAAATTGAGGGGTTTCGGGAGAGCAGTGAAGGTGGAGTTGGATTCGAGGAGTACGAACTGGGTGATGTAAGGGTAGAGTTCTTTCCAACGGATTTTGAGCATGTCGATCTCGTTGCTAAATAAAACAGCATCGAAAACGCGGCGAGGGAACTCGCGGGCCCCCCACCCGTGGAGCTTGCAGAGAGTTTCGATAGACACGTTTTCGTGATAGTAATGTGGGATTATGATGAAGGGTTTTGGTGGAGACTGCCATAGTGGCCGGAGGAAGTAGGTTATCTTTTGGCCGTGGAAGTATATTCCGATTATCGCGGTTGGTACTATGAGGAACAAGACTACGAGGGCACGGAAATCAAGACCGAGCGGCAGGCACCGTAATTTTGACATGGTCTTGAGAGTGTTTGGAGAGATTTGCTGCCAAAAAGGAAAAATGAAAGATTGAGAGAATCAGAGAAAGGAAAAATGAACATTAGTACAAGAACAATTGCATAACATTAAACCTTAAAAAATATGACATATGACATACCTCAGAAACAAACAGCCTCAAGTTTCAATCTTTTTGACAAATTACAAGACAACAACAATGGCACATTAATCCTCAGTTCCTAGTAAGAGAATTGAAAACCAGAGAGAGAGAGAGAGAGAGAAAGAGAGGAGAGAGATAAAGGCATATCTGAAAGCCACAAATGCCTTTACATAAATCATATCACATTTTCTGAAAATATAATGACAATCATATAAATTACAAGAACCCTAATTTCTTCCTTCCTCAAAGAATGCTTTTTTATTTTTTATTATTTTTTTTTTCTTATTTTGTATTGAATCCTCAGACAGTTCTCCCTCTAAAAAAGGAGAAAACTTTGGAACAAGTAGTATTCCTCTTCCCACATAAAGATTGGAAATCAATCAATATTATATATTTATATATAGGGAAAGAGGCCCTGGTAATAAAAGACTCCTCCAAAAGGCAAAAAAAAAAAAAAAGACAAGAAATTTGGAGAGAATAAAAAAACAGGGGAAATGTTAATTGTTTTTTTTTAAATTGTTCCTAAAAAGAGGCAAGTAAGTTTGCAGCATTAAGGGTTGGTAATAACTTTTTCATTTGTTGCATCTTCCCATTGGCTTTATCCTCCAAATTATAGCCGTTTGCTTGTTTTCTCCTCCTCCTCTGTTTTCTTCACTAAATATTTTCCCAAAAAAAGAAAATAGAAATTCACAGAGGAGAGAGAGAGGTGAGAGAAACTAACTATTTATTATTGCAGAGATGACCTTACAAATTACTATATTTACTGAAAAAATTGAAAACATTTTCCAGATGGGATTGATTTAGGAATAATAAATGATTAATCATTAGTAAGGAGGAGAATATTTGTATGGTGGACCACTTACTAACATTTTATTTTATGCTATATATTCGGGAAATGAATTATTAGCATTCACACATTATAGTATCTTATATATTAATATATTATCTACACTCTTACATATTTTATGAAAAAATAAATGAAACTATATTTTTTCAAATTCAATTATTATAATTCTATTCAAGAAATTATACCAAATATTTTGTATTTTATTGTTGTGTGATTAATGATTATTCGACGAACTAATAGGTGATTGACAAATGAATTTGAACTTTGGTGAATTGATACAACTTCACTTGCTCCTACTGCTACGCCATGACGACTCTATACTAACTAAATTAAACTTGAACTTGATATTCAGAAATAAAATATTTGGTATTTATGAAAAGGTATATTCAAGCATGATTCCAATCTTTTTTCTTTTGCATATTGGTCCTATTGGAGAATCATCATATCCTATAAGCCACAAGAAAAAGGCGAACCTCTTTCTCCAACCTTTTATTTAATAATAAAAAATAAAAAATAAAATTTTATTTACTTATTTATATTTTAAGAAAATAATTTCAAACCTATAAAGTTAAATTTGGTAAAAAGAAGTCCATAAAATACGGATGGGAGTTAGGACTGGAGGGGCTCAATATCTAACAAATCCCAAACCAAAAAGAACATTTGACATAAATATTATTTAATTTTTTAATATTAATGTGCTTGTATTAACAAGACAATTAGTATATATTTTAAATAGGTATGACAATAAAAAATCACAACAGTGATGAATTGCAGAATCGTGGCAGAGGCAACTTCCTAGAAACTAACATATATGTATACTAAGTTTAGATTGGGACAAATTTATTCTCTGGCCTTTCTTGACAGACTGCTAATTTCATGGCCCAAGCATTGTTTGAGTTGGGCCCACTTATGATATTGATAGTGTCCAACTAAATCAATATTTTATTAGGTAAATAACGATCGCCCCTAAGGATATTACGAAAATTCCTTTTTATTTGGGTAATTATACCTCCATCCTTATGATGTCAAATTCAACTTAATCTTCTAGATTTTGTGGTATGTTCTCTAGTTTGACTCGTTTTGTGCAAAAATGCAATTTCTGTCAATAAACACATTTTACGATCATCTTGTTTCAAAACATGGAGTTCGAATGTGGGTACAAACTGGAGAATATTGCACATAATTTAGAAGATTCCACTAAATTTGAAACCGCAAGGATGGACGCATAAGAATATTCATAGCTGAGCAGTGATTGTAATTACCCAAACATGAAGTAGTTTTTCGTAATTTGACTTTACATCAGGGGGCGACCGTAATTTCTCCTATTTTATCATTACATGTATAAAATAGAAGGTTATATTTTTTATTTTTTCATAAATTGAAATCGTAGATAGACTGGTTTTTGTTCATTGTTTAGCTCTTGGATTTTCTCATTGTCAGCTACTATCTTAATTGTAAATTGCAACTTTTTTTAATTTTAAAAAATAAATAAAAAATCAACTTTCTTGTTAGGTCAACGAAATATGTATATACAAATTGTGGTAGTCCAAAGGAGTTTACCTATTTATTTATGGTGTTTGTTGTAATTATTGCACAACTTTACTTGGAGTTGGTACTTGAGGCCATGTTATAAAAGGCCAAATCTTAAAAAAAAAAAAATAATAATAATAATAATAATAACTCATTCCCTACTTATTTGATGGGCTTGCAGAATAAAATTTCTGATTCGGGCTAAGCCCAATTAGATATGACCCATGTCGAATCCGGAACAGTCCATTGTGAACGACGGGTTAGTCGGGTCAACAATTCGGGTTTGGGTTTCGATTTAACCATTTGAAGATTTAATTTAATTTAGCGCAAAATCTTTCGGATGACAATGGCGAAATCGTTGCACCTGCATCTCATACTCCGCTGCTCTAAGTCCACATACGCCTCTGCGGCGGCGCCGCTGCGCCTCCTCCGCCTTCACTCAAAACCGACGATGAAACTCTCTCTCCCGAGATTCTTATCAACCACCGTCACTCCCTGCCCACTCCAATACGAAATGATTATCTCCCGCCCCG